>NC_057798.1:594947116-595247116 GCF_018294505.1 Triticum aestivum | reverse complement strand
GTTTGTCGCTAAATTCGGAAACTTTCTAGAGAAGGAGTTTCTCTCAAAAGAAGTGAGTGGGAGGAAAGTAGAACTTGATGAGGTAACTGTACCTGCTACCTTATTGGAAAGTAGATCATCACAGAAATCTGTTCCTGTGACACCTACACCAATTAGTGAGGAAGTTAATGATGATGATCATGGAACTTCAGATCAAGTTGTTACTGAACCTCGTAGATCAACCAGAATAAAATCCGCACCAGAATGGTACGGTAATCCTGTTCTGGAAGTCATGTTACTAGACCATGATGAACCTACGAACTATGAAGAAGCGATGGTGAGCCCATATTCCGAAAAATGGCTTGAGGCCATGAAATCTGAGATGGGATTTATGTATGAGAACAAAGTGTGGACTTTGGTTGACTTGCCCAATGATAGGCAAGCAATTGAAAATAAATGGATCTTCAAGAAGAAGACTGACACTGACGGTAATTTTACTGTCTACAAAGCTCGACTTGTCGCAAAAGGTTTTCGACAAGTTCAAGGGATTGACTACGATGAGACTTTCTCACCCGTAGCGATGCTTAAGTCTGTCCAAATCATGTTAGCGATTGCCGCATTTTATGATTATGAAATATGGCAGATGGATGTCAAAACTGCATTCCTGAACAGGTTTCTGGAAGAAGAGTTGTATATGATGCAACCAGAAGGTTTTGTCGATCCAAAGGGAGCTAACAAAGTGTGCAAGTTCCAGCGATCCATTTATGGACTGGTGCAAGCCTCTCGGAGTTGGAATAAACGCTTTGATAGTGTGATCAAAGCATTTGGTTTTGTACAGACTTTTGAAGAAGCTTGTATTTACAAGAAAGTGAGTGGGAGCTCTGTAGCATTTCTGATATTATATGTGGATGACATATTACTGATTGGAAATGATATAGAATTACTGGATAGCATAAAGGGATACTTGAATAAGAGTTTTTCAATGAAAGACCTCGGTGAAGCCGCTTACATATTGGACATCAAGATCTATAGAGATAGATCAAGATGCTTAATTGGACTTTCACAAAGCACATACCTTGACAAAGTTTTGAAGAAGTTCAAAATGGATCAAGCAAAGAAAGGGTTCTTGCCTGTGTTACAAGGTGTGAAGTTGAGTAAGACTCAAAGCCCGACCACTTCAGAAGATAGAGAGAACATGAAAGATGTTCCCTATGCTTCAGCCATAGGCTCTATCATGTATGCAATGTTGTGTACCAGACCTGATGTGTGCCTTGCTATAAGTCTAGCAGGGAGGTACCAAAGTAATCCAGGAGTGGATCACTAGACAGCGGTCAAGAACATCCTGAAATACCTGAAAAGGACCAAGGATATGTTTCTTGTATATGGAGGTGATAAAGAGCTCATCGTAAATGGTTACGTTGATGCAAGCTTTTACACTGATCCGGACGATTCTAAATTGCAAACCGGATACGTGTTTACATTGAACGGTGGAGCTGTCAGTTGGTGTAGTTCTAAACAAAGCGTCGTGGCGGGATCTACGTGTGAAGCGGAGTACATAGCTGCTTCAGAAGTAGCAAATGAAGGAGTCTGGATGAAGGAGTTCATATCCGATCTAGGTGTCATACCTAGTGCATCGGGTCCAATGAAAATCTTTTGTGATAATACTGGAGCAATTGCCTTAGCGAAGGAATACAGATTTCACAAGAGAACCAAGCACATCAAGAGATGCTTCAATTCCATCCGGAATCTAGTCCAGGTGGGAGACACAGAAATTTGCAAGATACATACGGATCTGAATGTTGCAGACCCGTTGACTAAGCCTCTTCCACGAGCAAAACATGATCAACACCAAGACTCCATGGGTGTTAGAATCATTACTGTGTAATCTAGATTATTGACTCTAGTGCAAGTGGGAGACTGAAGGAAATATGCCCTAGAGGCAATAATAAAGTTATTATTTATTTCCTTATATCATGATAAATGTTTATTATTCATGCTAGAATTGTATTAACCGGAAACATAATACTTGTGTGAATACATAGACAAACAAAGTGTCACTAATATGCCTCTACTTGACTAGCTCGTTGATCAAAGATGGTTATGTTTCCTGACCATAGACATGTGTTGTCATTTGATTAACGGGATCACATCATTAGGAGAATGATGTGATTGACTTGACCCATTCTGTTAGCTTAGCACTTGATCGTTTAAGTATTCTGCTTTTGCTTTCTTCATGACTTATACATGTTCCTATGACTATGAGATTATGCAACTCCCTTTACCTGAGGAACACTTTGTGTGCTACCAAACGTCACAATGTAACTGGGTGATTATAAAGGTGCTCTACAGGTGTCTCCAAAGGTACTTGTTGGGTTGGCGTATTTCGAGATTAGGATTTGTCACTCCGATTGTCGGAGAGGTATCTCTGGGCGCTCTTAGTAATACACATCACTTAAGCCTAGCAAGCATTACAACTAATGAGTTAGTTGTGAGATGATGTATTACGGAACGAGTAAAGAGACTTGCCGGTAATGAGATTGAACTAGGTATTGGATACCGATGATCGAATCTCGGGCAAATAACATACCGATGACAAGTGGAACAACGTATGTTGTTATGCAGTCTGATCGATAAAGATCTTCGCAGAATATGTGGGAGCCAATATGAGCATCCAGGTTCCGCTATTGGTTATTGACCGGGAACAGTTCTAGGTCATGTCTACATAGTTCTCGAACCCGAAGGGTCCGCACGGTTAACGTTACGATGATAGTTTTATTATGAGTTTATAAGTTTTGATGTACCAAAGGTTGTTCGGAGTCCTGGATATGATCACGAACATGACGAGGAGTCTCGAAATGGTCGAGACATAAAGATTGATATATTGGAAGCCTATATTTGGATATCGGAATCGTTCCGGGTGAAATCGGGATTTTACAGGAGTACCGGGGGCTTACCGGAACCCCGCCCCGGGGGGGGGGGGGTTAATGGGCCTACATGGGCCCTAAGGGAGAAGAGGAGGGCCGGCCAGGGCAGGCCGCGTGTCCCCTCCCCCCCTAGTCCGAATAGGACAAGGAAGGGGGGGGGGGCGGCGCCCCCCTTTCCTCTTTCCCCTTTCCCCTTTCCTTCTCCTACAAGGCAAGAGGGGGGAGTCCTACTCCCGTTGGGAGTAGGACTCCTCCAGGCGCACCCCTAGGGGGCCCGCCGCACCTCCCCCTCCCTCCTTTATATACGGGGGCAGGGGGCACCCCAAGACACACAAGTTGATCTTCGTGATCGTTCCTTAGCCGTGTGCGGTGCCCCCCTCCACCATATTCCACCTCGGTCATATCGTTGCGGTGCTTAGGCGAAGCCCTGCGTCGGTAGAACATCATCATCGTCACCACGCCTTCGTGCTGACAGAACTCATCCCCGACACCCTGCTGGATCGGAGTCCAGGGATCGTCATCGAGCTGAACGTGTGCTGAACTCGGAGGTGCCGTATGTTCGGTACTTGGATCGGTCAGATCGTGAAGATGTACGACTACATCAACTGCTTTGTCATAACGCTTCCGCTTTTGGTCTACGAGGGTACATGGACAATACTCTCCCCTCTCGTTGCTATGCATCACCATGATCCTTGCGTATGCGTAGGAATTTTTTGAAATTACTACGTTCCCCAACACTCAGAAGTCCCACGCACCTACACAAACAAACAATAACTCGCAATCAACGCAATAAAGGGGTTGTCAATCCCTTCAAGGCCACTTGCGAAAGTGAGATCTGATAGAGATAATATGATAAGATAAATATATTTTTGGTATTTTATGATATATATTGGAAAAGTAAAGATGCAAATAAAAGTATATTGAAAGCTTATATGATAAGAGATAGACCCGGGGGCCATAGGTTTCACTAGTGGCTTCTCTCAAGATAGCATAAGTATTACGGTGGGTGAACAAATTACTGTCGAGCAATTGATAGAAAAGCAAATAATTATGAGATTATCTAGGCATGATCATGTATATAGGCATCACGTCCGTGACAAGTAGACCGACTCCTGCCTGCATCTACTACTATTACTCCACACATCCACCACTATCCAGCATGCATCTAGAGTATTAAGTTCATAAAGAACAGAGTAACGCATTAAGAAAGATGACATGATGTAGAGGGATAAACTCATGCAATATGATACAAACCCCATCTTTTTATCCTCGATGGCAACAATACAATACGTGCCGGTCTGCCCCTGCTGTCACTGGGAAAGGACACTGCAAGATTGAACCCATGGCTAAGCACTTCTCCCGTTGCAAGAAAGATCAATCTAGTAGGCCAAACCAAACTGATAATTCGAAGAGACTTGCAAAGATAACTTAATCACACATAAAAGAATTCAGAGGAGATTCAAATATTTCTCATAGATAAACTTGATCACAAACCCACAATTCACCGGATCTCAACAAACACACCGCAAAAAGAGTTACGTCGAATAGATCTCCAAGAAGATCGAGGAGAACATTGTATTGATATTCAAAGAGAGAGAAGAAGCCATCTAGCTAATAACTATGGACCCGAAGGTCTGTGGTAAACTACTCACAACTCATCGGAGAGGCCTTGGAGATGATGTAGAGGCCCTCCGTGATAGATTACCCCTCCGACGGAGCACCGGCGAAGGCTCCAAGATGGGATCTCACGGATACAGAAGGTTACGGTGGCGGAAATAGTTTTTCATGGTCGCCTCTGATGTTTTCGGGGTACATGGGTATATATAGGAGGAAGAAGTAGGTTGGTGGACACCTGAGGGGCCCACGAGGGTGGGGGGCACGCCGGGCACCCTCGTGGCCGCCTCCCTTGTTTCTTGACTTCCACTCCAAGTCCTCTGGATCACGTTTGTTCCAAAAATCACGCTCCCGAAGGTTTCATTCCATTTGGACTCCTTTTGATATTCCTTTTCTTCGAAACACTGAAATAGGAAAAAAACAGCAATTTGGGTTGGGCCTCCGGTTAGTAGGTTAGTCCCAAAAATGATATAAATGTGTAAAGTAAAGCCCATAAACATCCAAAACGGGTAATATAATAGCATGGAACAATCAAAAATTATAGATACATTGGAGACGTATCATGGTTATTAAATGGGTGGTGGGTGGGAGACGAATTTCTTCGTCATCCGCTTCCCACTCTAGTCGGACATAGTTCGGCCAAGAGTCTCTTGACAGGGAGAGAGATTTTAATGAGCTTAGCACGTCGCCCAGGGGCGAGTGCTGAAAGATATCTGCGGAGCTAAACTCCATGACCGGTGCCCAGTCAGGTCCGATGGGCACGGATGCACGCGGTTCGGAGCCTATGGCCGGAGACGAGTCCGAGGGTCCGATGACACAGACCTCATTGGAGGCGAAGTCTGTGTTTAACTCTATCACCGATGAGTGTGCGGCCTCCATGGCGGGGCCTATCCACCCGCCCTCGGTTGGCACGATCTGCTCCGGATCTAAGGCCAGGGCAGCTGCAGGCGCGTTCTCCTGTACACCCTCCGAAGGCAGATCTAAGTCATGCTCATCGTGATTGTACGACGCACCTGTCATGGGCTCGAATCCGTCGAAGATCAAGTCTCCGCGGATGTCGGCAGTGTAGTTCAGGCTTCCAAACCTGATCTGATGGCCAGGGGCATAGCTATCGACCTGCTCCAGATGGCCAAGCGAGTTGGCCTGCAGGACGAAGCCGCTGAATACGAAGATCTGTCCGGGAAGGAAAACCTCACCCTGGATCGCGTCGTTGTGGATGATTGGAGGAGCCATCAAGCCTTGTGGTGACGACACAGTGGAACTTTCAATGAAAGCACCAATGTCGGTGTCAAAACTGGCGGATCTCGGGTAGGGGGTCCCGAACTGTGCGTCTAAGGCTAATGGTAACAGGAGGCAGGGGACACAATGTTTACCCAGGTTTGGGCCCTCTCTATGGAGGTAATACCCTATTTCCTGCTTGATTGATCTTGATGATATGGGTATTACAAGAGTTGATCTCCCACAAGATCGTAGAGGCTAAACCCTAGAAGCTAGCCTACGATTATGATTGTTCTTATCCTACGGACTAAACCCTCCGGTTTATATAGACACGGGAGGGGGCTAGGGTTACACAGAGTCGGTTACAGAGAAGGAAATCTACATATCCGAATCTACATATGTAGATTTCCTTCTCTGTAACCGACTCTGTGTAAACCTAGCCTCCTCCGGTGTCTATATAAACTGGAGGGTTTAGTCCGTAGGACAACAATAATGTTGATCATAGGCTAGCTTCTAGGGTTAGCCTCTATGATCTCGTGGTAGATCAACTCTTGTAATACTCATATCATCAAGATCAATCAAGCAGGAAGTAGGGTATTACCTCCATAGAGAGGGCCTGTACCTGGGTAAACATTGTGTCCCCCGCCTCCTGTTACCATTAGCCTTAGACGCACAGTTCGGGACCCCCTGCCCGAGATCTGCCGGTTTTGACACCGACATTAGTGCTTTCATTGAGAGTTCCACTGTGACGTCAAAAAAAGGTTTGATGGCTCGCCTTGTTATCAAGGACAACATCACCTCTGGGGAGCCCTGGCTTTAGGCCAAACCCTCCGACTAGGCGGCTTCGTCATGACCGCCCGTTCGGCCGCCGTGCCGACGATGACTTCTCGGGTCATCAAAAACAGCCTCAACATCAGCTCGGAATACACCGAGCAGATGGATCCAATGGAACTCTCGTCCTTGAATGAGCTCTTGGATCGCATCGCCGCCTTGGGAGTCGCTACGGACTATGATCGGATTCGGCTTAAACTCGATCAAAGAGAGATTAACTCTTCGCCGGTCACCCATCAGATAGCGGTGGTTGAGGAGCAATGCAGCGATTCTTCCTCTATTTTGAGGACGAACTATGTCCGGATTCCCGAGCTCTCCGAGCCGGGTACCCGTTTGTGGGAGGACATGACCCAAACTCCGACCTTAGAATCGGACAGCGGGCCAGAAAAATGGGGCAACATCCCGGAACCCAAACTGCCAAGTTTAGAGGTTCCTCTGCCCCTGGGTCTCAGATTGGGTCAGGGTTCAAACTTAAATCCACCCACCCACCCAGATACAAGCGATGTTTCCCACATTAGACAACAATCCCAAGAGACACTACACCACTTTTGGGCCAGATTCCTCCTTGTAATGAGCAAGGTCATGGATTGTCGCGAGGAAGATGCAATCTCATTCTTTTGCAAAAATTGCACGGACAAGGGAATCCTCAACGCCATAAGTCGCCGTGATATATCACACTTTGGTGACTTGGCGGCCATAGTACAAAAGTACTATGCGATGGAAAGCGCCTCGAAAACCCAGGCAAAATTCTGGGATCCTCCGGCTCTCACTAAACCCATCGTCTGAACTAAAAGGGTGCACTCTCGCAAGTCACCCGATCCAATTACAAAGAAACAAAAGCCCACTACAGGGCGTGGAACCGTATTGGAGGGATGGCTCAATTGGCCATGCAAAATTCACACCACACCGGATACCATACCAACACATAGCCTTAGAGCATGTTGGATACTTCGGCAGGTGGCCAAGAGCGGCGAGGATCTCCTCATTAACAATACCGCAGAGCATCTTCCCGCAGAAAACAACAATACAGTGTTGGCAGTCTTCGAGACTTTTGCCTCAAATAACAGGCGCAAGAGAGCACTCCGCGGCCTTGCCGAAGTCTGCCATGTTGCAGCAATAAATCCATGGAACGACACAGCCATAACCTTCAATGTCAGTGATGAACCTCAATTCCGAACAGTCCGAGCACCAACCACTTTGGTCCTTAGTCCAATTGTGGACGGCTTCTGACTTACTAAAGTGCTCATGGACGATGGCAGCGGATTAAACCTCATCTACAAGGAAACTCTCAAGAAAATGGAAATAGACAAGAGTCGCATTGAGCAAAGCAGCACGACCTTCAGAGGAATTATCCCTAGTCGGGAGGCATGACATGCAGGAAAAATCACACTCGATGTGGTATTTGGCACGCCGGAGAATTACAGGTCCGAAGAGATAATATTCCAAGTGGCCCCTTTCAGTAGCGGATACCATGCCCTTTTAGGGCGGGACGCATTCGCAAGCTTCCAAGCTATACCCCATTACAGGTACATGAAACTCAAGATGTCCGGGCCCAACGGAATCATCACTCTAGCCAGTGATCTGGACGTAGCACTCCGCGCCGAAAATAAAACCGCCGCCCTGGCCCTTGAGGCATTATCTGAAGCCCTCGTGGCCGAAGAAATAACTATGCTGCGCTCCACAATGGACAGGGACGATGTGATACTCGACAAACATCCAAGTGCACCTCTTTCAAACCAGCGGGCGAAATAGTCAAATTCCAAGTTCACCCAACAAACTCTACAAAAACAGCATCCATTGGGGCACAGCTGAACCTCACAATAGACGCTGCACTGCGGGTGTTCTTACGCGAGAATTGGGACATCTTCGCCTAGCACCCTTCAGACATGCCAGGGATCCCACGCAGACTGGCCGAGCATAGCCTAAACATATTGAAGGGATACAAGCCGGTCAAGCAGACTCCACGGTGCTTCTCAGAACCCAAACGACAAGCCATGGGAGAGGAGCTAGCCACGTTACTCGAAGCCAGATTCATCAGAGAAATAAAACACCCGGACTGGCTAGCAAACCTGGTGATGGTACCAAAGAAGGACAAATCCTGGCGCCTATGTGTCGATTTCAAGGACCTCAATAAGGCTTGCCCCAAGGATCCCTTCCCTCCCCCCATGCATCAATCAAATCGTTGACGCTACCGCAAGACACGACTCATTGTGCTTCCTCGATGCATACTCCGGATACCATCAAATCAAGATGGCGGAGTCCGATCAAGCCGCAACGGCATTCATCACTCCATATGGCCCTTTCTGTTTCAACACCATGCCTTTCAGGCTTAAATACGCCGGTGCAACCTACCAACGCATGATTCAGACATGCCTAGAAAAACAAATCGGCAAAACAGTTGAGGCATACGCAGACGACATGGTCATCAAGACCAGACACGTCGAATCTTTCATAGACGACTTGAGGCTTATGTTCGACAATCTCCGAACATATGACATCAAGCTCAATCCAGAAAAATGCGTTTTCGGTGTTCCTGCCGGAAAGCTCCTGGGCTTCATCATTTCCAATAGAGGAATTGAAGCAAACCCGGCTAAAATCCGAGCTTTGTCACAGTTGGCTACCCCAACAGACCTCAACCAAATCCAGAAATTAATTGGATGTGTGGCTGCCTTAAGCCGCTTTATCTCCCGATTGGGAGAAAAGGCACTATCTCTTTATCGCCTTCTTCGATGCACCAAACACTTCAAGTGGACGGATGCGGCTACGGCCGGACTGGAAGAAATAAAGGCCCTCTTGGCCAGCAACCCAATCCTGGCCGCACCGAACATTGGCGAACCTATGCTGTTATATATAGCTATAACGCACCAAGTTGTAAGCGCAGTGCTCGTCGTCGAACGAGAGGAGGACGGACATAAGTTCCCGCTTCAAAAGTCCTTATACTACGTATCCACCGTCCTCACACCATGCAAGTCACGGTACCCACATTATCAAAAGATAGCATACGCGGTCTTCATGGCATCCCGGAAACTACGACACTACTTTTAAGAGTGTTTAATCATGGTGGCCTCCGAGGTACCACTCAACGATATAATAAATAACTGCGATGCCACGGGCCGGATCGCTAAGTGGGCCATCGAGCTCGTCCTGTTCGACATTATATATAAACCACGGTGAGCCATTAAATCGCAAGTATGGCCGACTTCATCGCCGAATGGACAGAAGCCGAACTCCATAAAGAGTACAATGCATACTCCAATTGGATCATGCACTTTGACGGCTCTAAAATGTTGGCCGGTCTGGGAGCGGGTGTGGTTCTAACATCCCCCACTGGAGATACAGTCCAATAGGTACTCCAAATACTATACACAGACTCCAACAATGCAGCCGAATACGAGGCTCTGTTGCACGGTCTTCGGATGGCAGTCTCCATGGGGATTCAACGCCTAGAGGTGCGTAGGGACTCGAACCTCGCAATATCTCAAATAAATGGAGACTTCGACGCCAAGGACCCGAAAATGGCGGCTTACCGTAATGCCGTCCTCAAGATGTCAGCTCGGTTCGAGGGGCTTGAATTTCATCATGTGGTCCGAGAAAACAATCAAGCGGCGGATATCCTCGCCCCCATCGGTGCTAAGGGCGACCCCATTCCACCTAACATATTCTTGGAAAGGCTGTTCAAGCCATCCATGGTGTGGCAAGGGGAGACTGGTAATACTAGTCCGGATCCAACCACAACCCCAGAGCCTGAACACTCTGACATAATCGGAGGCTCCGCCACCGAAATAACACCTTCGGCCCACGTAATCATGGATGTCATCGCCCCCTGGACCGAACCCTTCTTAGCCTACCTAAATAGGCAAGAACTCCCCGAGGACCAAAATGAGGCACATTGCATTGCGCGGCGCTCTAAAGCCTACAAGGTCCATGAGGGAGAGCTTTATAAGAAAGGTGCTACCGGAGTACTCCAAAGATGTATCTCCGAAGAGGAAGGGCGGCATCTCTTGGCCAAAATTCATGCTGGACTTGGCGGCCACAACGCCGCAGCTCAGGCCCTCGTAAGCAAGGCCTTCCGTACAGGATTCTACTGGCTGACAGCCTGAGCAGACGCACAGGACCTCGTCCAACATTGCTTCGGTTGCTAGCTCTTCGCCAACCAAAGCCATATGCCACCTACCGCACTCCAAACAATCCCCATAACCTGGCCCTTTGTAGTCTGGGGGCTCGATATGGTCGGACCCCTTAAAGGAAGAAGCCATAATAAAAAAATACCTGTTGGTCAATGGTGGATAAATTCACCAAATGGATAGAGGACAAACCAGTTAAAACGGCCGAATCCGGACCAGTGATAGACTTCATATCAGGGGTCATGCACCGTTACGGTGTCCCCCACAGCATCATCACCGATAATGGCTCTAACTTCACAGCCGACAAGGTGAAAACTTGGTGCGGTAACATGGCCATTAAGCTTGATTACGCCTCCGTCTATCATCCCCAAACAAACAGTCAAGTCGAACGAGCAAATGGTCTTATTATGAGCGGCATCAAACCCAGACTAGTGCGATCCCTGAAGGAATCAGACACGCACTGGGTCGAGGAGCTCGACTCCATACTATGGGGACTATGGACCACGCCGAATCGCACTACCAGATACACACCATTCTTCATGGTGTATGGCGCAGACGCGGTATTGCCCTGCGATATCATTCATGACTCACCTCGAGTGCGCATGTATGAAGAGAGAGAAGCCGAGCTTGATCGGCAGGACAGTTTAGATGCCCTGGAGTAGGAGCACGATGTCGCAAAAGCCCGTTCCGCATTCTATCAACAACAGCCTCGAAGGTATCAAAGCAGAGAAGTACGGGCCAAAACTTATAACGTTGGCAAACTCATTCTACGCCCACCGGAGAAGAAAAAGGACAAGCTCAAGCCCAAGTGGGAGGGTCCCTTCATCATTGATAAAGTTCTCACCGGAGGAGTGTACTGCCTGCGTGATGCATCAGATAATCGACTTGAGCCAAACCCATGGAACGTGGCCAGACTCCAAAGATTCTACGCCTAGCACCAAACTCTGTGTTCGTCTCCTTCCCTCCACCTTTTTTAAGTTATATCCTCTCTCTTTGTTTCTTTTTTATCATTTTTATTGCCCTAAAAAGCTTTAAGTGTGACTTGACTACACACTCTTGACACGCTATGCGCGCTCACTATACCTGGGGGCTTCTTATATAGAAGCTTAATATAACTACCTTCAGGGTATCATGCCCACTTCATATGTGTCGCTTTTCCATATGTACCTCTTCTTCACCATTATATGCATCGATATGACTTAAGTTTTGGCCAAGAGCTGGGTTGCCTGGCTCCTGTGTTTATGCCCTACGTTCCCGTTAGTTCGGCTAGGGCATAAGGGGAGCACCTCTGCAATTGTTACTGCTGGGTACGCCGGACGTGTACCTCAGACTGGGTGAAGCCGAAAGCTAGCGTTCTTAAGGTAATATTCGGTCGGTGAACTAAAGATGTTTCTTACCTATTACAATACAAACCCCCAGATGTTTTATATACTACGCTCTTTTCGCAGTTCGGACATGCACATTAATGCATGCGTACCCAGGGAAAGGAACCCTTAACGGAACTATTCTCCCTGGAAGATGATTCTTATTATCCATGTAATATAACATAGCTAGTTGGGTACTTGTATGTTCAAGCACTTATGACCCCTACGCCTAGTTTCCACGCGTACCCCGGTTTAGATAACTGAGTGGGTATTCGGAAACACTCCAGACTGTTGGTTCTGGAGGCTGAAGCGAAAAGGTCCGCCATGAAAAATGATTTAAAATCCGGCTAGGGACAAAATATGTCAATTGAAGTACACAGTCACTTAGACCCACATACTTCTTCTTCTATACCATCCAACAGGCTGTCTAACCTACAATCCTGTTGGGAATACTTTGCAGCTAATCCTACCTAGTCATATACCAGACTAACGGGAATCTCTTTCCCATCTGACCTTACAGGCCCGACCAGGTCCATGTGATTCGGATCGAGCTTGGTGTACTGTGTTTTCACCATGGCCCAAGCTTCCCTCGCACCCTGTCAACAGGCAGATATCTTCCATAAACGGAAGCGCCACCGAGCTCCCTTGAGCATCTCTACAAGCTCCCCCACGCTTCCTGGAAGGGAGGCGGATGGCCACAAGGCCTGGGCAATACCCGACATCTCCTCTTTGGGACGACCAGTCAGTATACCTACAGACATAACTCTGTTAGCCTGTTTCTTCGCTGAACTGTATAAAGGTTTGTTTGAGCACATACTAAAAATGCCACGTTGAAGCCTCTTATTCTCCTTCACGGAGTCAGCAAGCTGGGCCCGAGCATCTTTCAATTCCACGCCCAGCCGGGTATTGGCATCCTGGAGATTGTTTTTCTCTCGCCTGACCCGTGTAAGTACACGCTCGCCGGCCTCTAGTTGTCGTTGCGCTCGTTGTTCATCCTCTTGTATGATCTCCAGATTCACTCTGGGATTACCTACGGAATCTATTGTTAGATCTGCAAACCTGCCAAATACTAAATGGTACACGTAATTACGTTTTTTATCGATCAAGAAAAATATTACCAGATGAGACCTTCTTGGATTCCTCCATTTTGGCAGTTGCGGCCCTTAGCCGGGCTTTGCACTCCTCCAGCTCTTGAGACAAATGGGTGTTCTTCTCTGTAAGAACCTATTCATACAATGATCCTTAAATCAGTTGTGCCAACTGTTTCAAGTCTCAGGGGCTACTGATATACATAATTATCAGATTTTTCTTACCCGTATATCCTTTAAATAGTGTTCTGTGGCTCTAGCAAGCCCATCTTGAGCAGCTCGGATATACGTGTCTCCCGAGTTGAAGGCATTGAACGCCTCTTCGGAGAAGTTAGGGTCGCGGAGTGCGGCCCGTCGACGCCGATGATTCATAGCGCTCTCCACTTTGGAATTTGTAGCGGATATTCTATCCGCATCCTCTGTAGGAGGACCGTCCGGTGTTGTCCCCACATTAGCCTCCACCCTTGAGGCATGTTCTGGAGTCTGGCTAGTAGAGGTGTGGCCGGCAGGATTTCCGGACACAGTGCGGCGAGTACTCTTTCTGCCAGGGCACAATGGACATTGTTATATTTTAAAGACGATAATCACGGAGCAGGTTTTAAATCATACCTATTCGACGGCGTCTTGGTCCGGACCGCCTTCCTTTTAAGCCTACCCGGCTTGGACGCCCCTTATTGGTGAGTCGCCGTGGGTTCGGCACGGCGCCCCGATGGCCTTTCCTATAAAGCGCAATACATGTGCGGTGGGTAAGGCGTAAAGAAGGGATCCTTCTCGGAAGTTAGGACTCCATTTTTACTTACATATGATGCAGGGAGTAGGCCAGGATAGTCGGCAATGATGGCCACCAAGGCGCTGTCACAGCTTGCCTGGTAAAACATCCTGTCGGCGAGCTCCACAAATATGTCCGGATCTTCTTTAAATCCAGGGTCGAGGGCCCGGTTGTGGTCCTTTGGCTGTGGAGGCGGGCTGTGGACCTCCCTCATAGCTTTCTGCAGTTCCTGTTATGAACTAGCAAGGTAAATATTTGCAATGAAAGAATGCGGGAATGAATATAGTTGAGTGACATAGCAACTCACCCAGCTAGGGGGGTTGTACATGGAAAATCCATCCAGTGGCTTAATGCGGATGAACTCCTCTTCTTCTCCTTTATACAAATTGGACAATATTTTCGCCAGAGCGGTGGCGGATTCCGGACCTTTCCGACCGCAGTGGGTGGCATCATCTTCTCCATTGAAGTGCCACATGGGATGCCCCCAATACTGGAGTGGATGCACCCCCCACATTATGCATATTGACATAACCTCGATTATTGTCAAACCTAATTTGGCAAGCGTCTTTATCCTGCCCATCAGTTGGAGGACCTCTTTGCTATCTTCCTCCTTGGGGCTCCGGGGACGCCAGCTTCGGTGTTTCTTCAATGGGGCATTTGTGAACTCGGGAAGACCCATCCAGATAGGGTCAGGAAGGGAGACGTCCTCTATGTAAAACCACTTGGAAGGCCAATCTTCAGATGTCTTCTTCAGAGTGCCGGACAGGTATCCGGTCCCGGCGATGCGCCATATCTCGACTCCGCCCACTTGGTATATTGATCCCTCCTGATTGTGAGGGACAAGGCAGAACAGCCTTTTCCATAGCTCGAAATGTGCTTCGCAGCCCAAAAATAGCTCAGAAAGGGCGACATAACCTACGATGTGCAGGATGGAGGCAGGAGTGAAGTTGTGCAGCTGGTGGCTATAATACTCCAGGAGCCCGTGGAGAAACGAATAGATTGGAAATCCGATGCCCCTCAGCAAGTAAGGGACAAGGCATACTCGCTCCCCCCTGGATGGGTTGGGGAAATCTCCGCTTGCTCCCCGCCGTCATAAGTGGCTAATCCGGCCCGGACGGGGACAAGATATGCAGGTGGGAGAAACCCCTGGGTCTGCAACTCCACCAATTGACCGTGGGATACGGTACACTTCTCCCAATCACCTGGCTTAGCGCTATGGGAGCGAGAGGAGGAGCTGTGGTGGCCATCCATGATGGGATGGTTTTTTCGGGCGCGCTCTGATGAATCCTCGCTTGGGGAAGATGGTGTGATTTGGATCTGAGGATCCCCGTCTCTTTAAATAGACGATTTACTTACATGGTTAGGGTGGCAAGTGTAAAAATGCCCCAACTTCTCGCATTCGCTCGACACGTGGAGACTGCCATTATTAAGGTACAAAAGCCGATGAGGGCAACATTAATGGGAAGTTGCACACTACTCGTTACAACAGGTACTCTGGAGAATTTGGAGAAGAACCCGCCTTGCAATGCCGAAGACAATCTCTGCGCCGGACTCATCGTCATTGAAGCCTGGTTCAGGGGCTACTGAGGGAGTCCTGGATTAGGGGGTCCTCGGACAGCCGGACTATACGCTTATGCCGGACTGTTGGGCTATGAAGATACAAGACTCAAGACTTCGTCCCGTGTCCGGGTGGGACTCTCCTTTGCGTGGAAGACAAGCTTGGCAATTCGGATATGTAGATTTCCTTCTCTGTAACTAACTCTGTGTAAATCTAGCCCCCTCCGGTGTCTATATAAACTGGAGGGTTTAGTCCATAGGACAACAACAACCATAATCATAGTCTAGCTTCTAGGGTTAACCTCTACAATCTCATGGTAGATAAAATTTTGTAATAATCATATCATCAAGATCAATCAAGCAGGAAGTAGGGTATTACCTCCATAGAGAGGGCCCGAACCTGGGTAAACATTGTGTCCCCTGCCTCCTGTTACCATTAGCCTTAGACGCACAGTTCGGGACCCCCCTACCCAAGATCCACCGGTTTTGACACCGACAGCAGGCCATGTGAATGCGGAGAAGGAAATCTTCAATCCATACCGCGGGGTCTGTTATCCGATCACATGGTTCGATGTTCATGGGTTTAAACCCTTCTTGGAATTCATCCGCCATTACTTCATCGGTGAAGCATAGGGGGTGCACGGCGCCTCTATGTCGGGCTACTTCACGACACAGTTTGGATGAATCTGGTGTGCTGTATTCGGCCCGGACGGATTTGTATTTAGTAAATCCGGTGTGGCGGTCACCGTCACGCGTTGGGGCGCGCCCCCGCGATCCGTAGATCGACCTTGACTATCCTGCTTTGTTTTCCAATTCGTCTCGCAGGTCATGCGTGTAGCCCCGGGCCTTCATTTTTTTATTTGTTCAGCGACGGGGTGTGATAACCCACAAGTGTAGGGGATCGCAACAGCTTTCGAGGGTAGAGTATTCAACCCAAATTTATTGATTCGACACAAGGGGAGCCAAAGAATATTATTGAGTATTAGCAGTTGAGTTGTCAATTCAACCACACCTGGATAACTTAGTATCTGCAGCAAAGTATTTAGTAGGAAAGTAGTATGATAGTAATGGTAACAGTGGCAAAAGTAAAGATAATAGTTTTGTAGTAATTGTAACAATAGCAATGAAAAAGTAAATAAGCAAAGCACAAATGAAAAGCTCGTAGGCATTGGATCAGTGATGGATAATTATGTCGGATGCGATGCCTCATATAATACCTATAACATAGGGTGACACAGAACAAGCTCCAATTCATCAATGTAATGTAGGCATGTATTCCGAATATAGTCATACATGCTTATGGAGAAGAACTTGCATGACATCTTTTGTCCTGCCCTCCCGTGGCAGCGGGGTCCTAGTGGAAACTAAGGGATATTAAGGCCTCCTTTTAATAGAGAACCGGAACAAAGCATTTGCACATAGTGAATACATGAACTCCTCAAACTATGGTCATCACCGAGAAGTATCCCGATTATTGTCAATTCGGGGTTGTCGGATCATAACACATAATAGGTGACTATAGACTTGCAAGATAGGATCAAGAACACACATATATTCATGAAAACATAATAGGTTCAGATCTGAAATCATGGCACTCGGGCCCTAGTGACAAGCATTAAGCATAGCAAAGTCATATCAAAATCAATCTCAGAACATAGTGGATACTAGGGATCAAACCCTAACAAAACTAACTTGATTACATGATAAATCTCATCCAACCCATCACCATCCAGCAAGCCTATGATCGAATTACTCACGCATGGTGGTGAGCATCATGAAATTGGTGATGGAGGATGGTTGATGATGACGACGGCGATGAATCCCCCTCTCCGGAGCCCCGAACGGACTCCAGATCAGCCCTCCCGAGAGAGATTAGGGCTTGGCGGTGGCTCGTATCGTAAAACGTGATGAAACTTTCTCTCTAATTTTTTTCTCCGCAAAACGGAATATATGGAGTTGGAGTTGAGGTCGGTGGAGCATCAGGGGGCCAACGAGACAGGGGGCACGCCCAGGGGGAGGGCGCGCCCCCACCCTCGTAGACAGGGTGTGGGCCCCCTGCCCTTGATTCTTTTGCCAGTATTTTTTATATTTTCCAAAACTTATCTCCGTGGATTTTCAGGTCATTCCGAGAACTTATGTTTTCTGCATAAAACAACACCATGGCAGTTCTGCTGAAAACAGCACCAGTCCGGGTTAGTTTCATTCAAATCATGCAAGTTAGAGTCCAAAACAAGGGCAAAAGTGTTTGCAAAAGTAGATACGTTGGAGACGTATCAGGGTGCGGGCTCATGTTTGGACTAATTCGCCGCTTTGTCTCAGCCACGAGGTGGTCGGTCATCCGCATCCTGCGCTGGTAGTATAGGCTCTAGTGCCTATCCTCAAATTGAGGTAACAACCTGCGCCTCGGGGTAACTTTTGGTTGGCGCTCGAGTCCGTATTCCTCGGCCGCCAGGACCTCAGTCCATATATCAGTGAGCATATCTTGATCAGCTTGAAGCTGCTGCTGTTTTTTCTTCAGGCTCTTTGAAGTGGCTATAAGCCGTCGCTTGAAGCGCTCCTGCTCGACGGGATCCTCATGCACGGTAAATTCTTCATCGCCGAGGCTCACCTCGTCTTCAGAGAGGGGCATGTAATTGTCATCCTCTGAGTCTTCATCCATTGCCTGTTCATCAGGGCTAGCTTGCCCGTCCTCCCGTCCGGCCTGTTCGAAGCATGGCTGGGCGGGATTGTTTTCGTCTTCGGCATCATCCGAAGTGCTATTGTCTCTTGTGTCGGTACCGTTGTTTTTGCTATGGTGGGATTTAGAGCGCCGCCGCTGACATCGGCACTTTGGTTGCTTCTCAAGAGGACTATCCTTCATTGCATCCTTTTGATCCTCACCATTGTTTTCTTTGGGTGTGTCCACCATATATATGTCGTATGATGAGGTGGCTGTCCAGCACCCTAGGGGCGGTGGTTCCCTTTTTCTCCGGCATCGTCGTCCATACCGTCAATGTCTTCGGAGTCGAAATCAAGCACGTTGGTCAAGTCGTCGACAGTGGCTATTAAGTGGGTGGTGGGTGGGCAACAAATTCCTTCGTCGTCCGCTTCCCACTCAAGATGGACATAGTTCGGCCAATAGTCTCCTGACAAGGAGATATATTTTAATGAGTTTAGCACGTCGCCCAAGGGCGAGTGTTGAAAGATGTCCGCGGAGCTGAACTCAAAGATCGGTGCCCAGTTAGATACGATGGGCATGGATGCACGCGGTTCGGAGCCTATGGACGGAAACGAGTCCGAGGGTTTGATGCCACAGACCTCATTGGAAGTGAAATCTGTGTTCGGTTCTATCGCCGTTGAGTGTGCGGCTTCCGCGGCGGGGTCCATCCCCCCGTCCTTGGATGGCATGATTTGCACTGGATTTAAAGCCAGGGCAGCTGCAGGTGTGATCTCCTGAACATCGTCCGATGGCAGATCTAGGTCATGCTCATTGTGGCTGTAGGGTGTATCTGTCATGGGCTCGAATCCGTCGATGATCAAATCTCTGTGGATGTCGGCAGTGTAGTTCAGGCTTCCAAACCTGACCTGATGGCCAGGGGCGTAGCTATCGATCTGCTCCAGATGGCCAAGCGAGTTGGCCCGCAGTGCAAAGCCGCCGAATATGAAGATCTGTCCAGGGAGGAAAACCTCACCCTGGACCGCATCATTGTAGATGATTGAAGGAGCCATCAAGCCTTATGGTGACGACATAGTGGAACTCTCAATGAAAGCACCAATGTTGGTGTCAAAACCGGCGGATCTCGGGTAGGGGGTCCCGAATTGTGCATCTAAGGCTAATGGTAACAGGATGTGGGGACACGATGTTTACCCAGGTTCAGGCCCTCTCTATGGAGGTAATACCCTACTTCCTACTTGATTGACCTTGATGATATGAGTATTACAAGAGTTGATCTACCACGAGATTGTAGATGCTAAACCCTAGAAGCTAGCCTATGATTCTGATTGTTCTTGTCCTACGGACTAAACCCTCCAGTTTATATAGACACCGGAGGGGGCTAGGGTTACACAGAGTCGGTTACAGAGAAGGGAATCTACATATCCGAATTGCCAAGCTTGCCTTCCATGCAAAGGAGAGTGCCACCCAGACACGGGACGAAATCTTCAATCTTGTATCTTCATAGTCCAACAGTCCGGCATAAGCATATAGTCCGGCTGTCCGAGGACCCCCTAATCCAGGACTCCCTCAAGGGCCAAACTCCTACAGTGCAAGTTTTATGCTGTCTTCAGATCAAAAGGTGCTATCGTTGAAGAACTACGATGAACTACGAAGAACACGAAAAAGTTTAGAAACCCTAATGCGGATCTGGAGTACAGGAGAGCGAGTACTTACAGATGTAGATCAATTGAGAAGGAGCGCCACCGTTCTCTAGTTCGTTCAGGGTGATGCAGCGGCCAAGGACGAGGAGGACGAGGTGCTTCGCGACGACAGCAGAGTTTGAGTGGCAGAGAGTCATGAGAGGTGGAAGACGATGGAAAGAGGGGAGAATGAGAAAAGGTCGGTCGTGCCTATTTATAAGGAAAAGGCTAATGATTGGGCACGAAAAACGAGGAGGCCAAAACAAGGTTATCCAGCTGCCCAGGCACCTCGATTCTCGAGATGAATATTAAGATAAAGATCCGTTGAGATATGTTGGATAATCTGCAAATTAATGGCAGGTGATGTCTTGGCAGGTTATCACAAATCCAGAAGATGACGTCATGGCGGGTTATGAATTCTCGCACGAATGAAAGAGGGAAGATTTTTCTAAGTATTGAAGATTGACATGAACCAGTTCAAATCAATCTGAGGCCTAATGTTGGGGATATTACTATTAGGTACAACCCACCCAGGAGGGGCCGGGTTATACCTATGGAGATTCATTAGATGAAGCCCACGAGGACATTGAAGATGGCAGTTTAATTAAGGGCCCAAGGCCCAAAGGCGACTTAAGGCCCGTAAGGGTAAACCTCCATATATGTAAAGACTTGTATTATAAGGCATGTAAAGATAGTCACCGAGCTGGATACATTATTTATGAGGCAGCCGTGACTCCGTGAGCCGCTGGGCATCAACCTGTGTATATAAAGGAATGACCTAACGGCGGTTCGGGACAAGAAACAACAGATCGAAAGCTAGGTCAAGCGGATTCGCTCCATGGTAATCGAGACATAAGCAATACCACCTCAAACTGGATTAGGCCTTTACCTTCACAGCAAGGGGCCGAACCAGTATAAACTCTCGTGTCCTTTGTCCCGTTTAACTCCTTTAAGCTACCTAGTTGCGATGGCTCCACAACTAAGTCCTTTTGCCAGGACATCTGTCATGACCTTTCAACGATAGATAGTTCGAAGAGAATTACAAAGATATCAAATCATGCATATAAGAATTCAGAGAAGATTCAAATAATATTCATAGATAGGCCGATCATAAATCCATAATTCATCGGATCTCGGCAAACACACCGCAAAAAAAGTATTACATCGAATAGATCTCCAAGAACAACAAGGAGAACATGGTATTGAGAATCAAAGAGAGAGAAGAAGCCATCTAGCTACTAGCTATGGACCCGTAGGTCTGTGGTAAACTACTCACGCTTCATCGGAAGGGCAATAGAGTTGATGTAGAATCCCTCCATGATCGAATCCCCCTCCAACAGAACACCGGAAAAGGCCGCTAGATAGGATCTCACGGGTACAGAAGGTTGCGGCGGTGGAAAAGTGTTCTTGTTGATGCCCCTGTTGGTTTGGGGATATATGGGAATGTATAGGCGAAAGAATTAGGTCAGGAGGGTATAGGGGGCCACAAGGGTGGGGGCGCCCTCCGTCCTTGTGGCCACCTCGTGGGTCCTCCAACTTCATCTCCAAGTCTCCTGGTTGTCTTCTGGTCCAAGAAAAATCATCACGAAGGTTTCATTCCGTTTGGACTCCATTTGGTATTCCTTTTCTGCAAAACTCAAAAACAAGGAAAAACAGGAACTAGCACTGGGCTCTCGGTTAATAGGTTAGTCCCAAAAATAATATAAAATAGCATATTAATGCATATAAAACATCCAAAACAGATAATATAATAGCATGGAACAATAAAAAAGTATAGATACGTTGGAGACGTATCATACCACATAACTCAAACACCATCTTTGCCCAACGTCCAAGTGCACCTCCTTGAAGACCTTATCAGTCTTAAGTCTACTAGTGATGATATCACACATCTTGTTCATGATGAAGCTGAATATGGAAGGCCGGCATTTTATTGTGTTCCCCTTCATTTACCCCAGTCTTGCCAACCTTAATGGCCAAAATAGTAGATACTGCATACATCACCACCACTAAAGAGGCTATCGCATGCCCATCAAACACCTCTACACTCGGAGGCAACGGTTGAGAGTCCTCAGCATAGGAGGAAAAGGTATGTGATTCTGACAAAATAAGGGTTGAGTCTTTGATGGTTATGTCCTATGCTGGTGAGGGAGTCCTGGATTAAGGGGTCCTCAGACAACCGTACTATGTACTTGTGCCGGACTATTGGACTATGAAGATACAAGATTGAAGACTTCGTCCTGTGTCCGGGTGGGACTCTCCTTTGCATGGAAGGCAAGCTTGGCTATTCGGATATGTAGATTTCCTTCTCTATAACCGACTCTGTGTAATCCTAGCCCCCTCCGGTGTCAATATAAACTGGAGGGTTTAGTCCATAGGACAACAACAATCAGAATCATAGGCTAACTTCTAGGGTTTAGCCTCTACGATCTCGTGGTAGATCAACTCTGTCGGATTTCAGGTTCCGGCAAACCCTTGAGGTTCGAACTCTGGGGTGCGCATGAAGATCTCTCCTCTACCAACCCACGTCCCAACACCTCACTCGGAATGTAGGCTAGCAAGATGAACAACACAAGGGACACATAGTTTATACTGGTTCAAGCCACCATTGTGGTGTAATACCCTACTCCAGTGTGTGGTGTGTGGATTGCCTCAGGGGTTGATGATGAACAATACAAGGGCAGAACTGCCTCGCGAGGGGAGGAGTTCTTGTGTTGGTGTGGGTGGTTCTGGCTAAGGTTTGATTGGTCGGTCCCCTGCCTTGAGAATGGCTAGTCCTATTTATAGAGGCCCTGGTCCTCTTCCCAAATATTGAGCGGGAAGGGCGCCAACAACGGCCATTTTGAAGGGGAACATCTAGTACACTTATCCTGACTAAAGTTGGTCTTCGACTGCCAAAGGCCCTGACGATGACGCCGTCTTGGGCTCCATGATGACCTTCATCCTGCCGCTCCGCTGGTCTTGGTCTTGTTGCGCCGAAATGACAACCTTTGCCTGATTCCTCGGTACTCCACGCCTGCGCTTGCCCCCTTTGCACCAAAGTGGAAACAAGGACACTGCGTAGGCCGGCGCCCGCCTGGTCTTGATCGTCATGGCTTGCGTCATGAGCACCTCGCGAGGTACCCTCCCTTGATCTCTCCGCCTCCTCACGAGCCTGCCTGGTGAGGCCATTCCTGAGGAAGCTTCCCGTCGTCCGTCCCGCGAGGCTTGGCCCCTCGCGAGGGTTTTGAGCTTGAGTCGATGAAGATGGGCCGCACTGGGCCACCACTTGAACCACGCCGCAGGCCGCAGGCAGGCAAGTCTGGGGACCCCCGTTCCCAGAACGCCGACAGTAGCCCCCGGGCCCAAGGCGCGCTTGGACTTGGCTTAGCGGAGAAGCGAAAGGGCAAGTGCGAAGCGCCGTGGACCCCAACAGCCTGCGGCCTTGGGCGCCGCGTGGCGATTGATTGGATGTGGGCGCCTCCGCTTCCCCACGACGCCTCGGCAACCGCTCAACTGACAAAAAGGGTTGGCCCGGGTCAAGCTTACCTTCTTTGCTCCCATCCGTCTTGCTCTAAATCCCCTTTCTCGCTCTTCTCCTCTTCGCCTCCGGAATCCTCCAGATCTGCCTCAATCTCTCACCCCCGGCGAGCAATGGCGCCTCGCAAGACCCCAGCTGGGGCCCCACTAGCCTGGTACTCACCGGCTCTGGATCCCCCGAACATGTCGGAGAAGAACTTCGCCCTCACGCGCTTGATGACGATGGCGCAGGGCAACGTGGGGGCGACTATGCTCAAGCCCGGCTTCACCCAACCAGAAGGCAAGGGGAGCACCTTCTACCGTTTCTTCACGAGCACCATCATTGTTGGTCTGGTGCCTCCTTTTTCTGAGTTTTTCCTTGCTGTTCTTCGCCAATACAACTTGCACGCCCTGCATCTCCACCCCAATTATGTCCTTCTCCTGGCGATTTTCGCCTACTATTGCGAGGCTCACGTTAGGGTGATTGTAACGCCCCGAGACCGTTGTGCCAGGTGTCGTTCAGTTATTCGCCGTTGTTGCCTTGTCATTGCTTGCGTGCATTGCATTTGCATACATGTTCATCTCATGCATTCGAGCATTTTCCCCGTTGCCCGTTTTGCATTCCGGCGCTTTGTTCTCCTCCGGTGGCCATTTCTAGCTTTCTTTCGTGTGTGGGGATTAAACATTTCCGGATTGGACTGAGACTTGCCAAGCGGCCTTGGTTTACTACCGGTAGACCACCTGTCAAGTTTCGTATCATTTGGACTTCGTTTGATACTCCAACGGTTAACCGAGGGACCGAAAAGGCCCCGTGTGTGTTGCAGCCCAACACCCTCCAAATTTGGCCCAAAACCCACCAAACTCTGCTCCATCGTCTCGGTCGTTCGATCACGATCGTGTGGGCGAAAACCGCACCTCATTTGGACTCTCCTAGCTCCCTCTATGCCTATTTATACCCCCTCCATTCGAATCTCTTCTTCCCCCGTCCGAAACCCTAGTTTTAAAAAAAACTGAATCTCCGCCGACGGACGTGTCCGCCCCCGGCCGGACAACGTCCGCCGATCCGCCTCAGCCAACCCCGCTGCGCCACGTGTCCCGGGCGGGCGCCCACATCGCCGCCGCCGCGCCGGCCCGCCGAGCCCGCGGGAGGCCCCCGTGGCCCATCTCCTCCGCCGCCTCGCGCCCGCGCCCCGCCGCCCTTCTTCCTCGCGACCGGCCACCCGAGGCACCGGCGCCGCCGCCCGCCGTCGTCGCCTGCGGCACCTCGAGCCGCGGCCCCGCCGTCCGCCGGTGGTCGCCGCCTCGCCGCCCGGTGGTCGCCGCCCCATCGCCGTCCTCTCCTCCGGCCGGCGCGCCGCTCCAAGGCCTCCCCGGCGTCCGCAAGCTCTGGCGAGAGCTCCAACTCCGGCCGACGAACCTCGGTTTCCGCGTCGGTGAACAGTGCCCCGATCTGGATCTCAGATCCGAAATTCTAGGGTTGACTTTTTCCCCAAACCCTAGTTCATGATGCATACCTTGACTGCCCGTAACTTTGCATCCGTACCTCCGATTTGGGCATATGATATATCAAAATCTTCGTATCGACATGTACATCATTTCGTTCCATTGCATCATTTGCATTTGAGGTCATCTTGATACCCAAAATGCTGTTAGAAGGAGGCTTCATGAGTTAAATTGCAGATCCGTTAGTTCATCATGCACTTTTGTCATTTTTGCTATGTTTAATTCGTGCATGATATGCCTGTGCCCCTTTGGGATGAATTGTTAAGCATTTTGTCTTCTTTCCAGAGGTGTCACCCATGCATTTTTAGGATGTGTGTGTTGTCTTGTGCAAGCTTGCGAAGAGAGGTACCTGAGATTGCAGATTTCAGGGACTTAGTGATTTTCACTAAGTCTGGGATATTTTAGTTCATGATGCTATATGTCCAGCTTGTTTCCTAATGATCCGTGCCTCTTTTGAGGATGATCAGTAAGGGAGTTTTGATATTTATGTTATGCTCTATCCATCCATGTCGTTGTTGGCATATGTGGAGTGCTCTAGGTTGACTCAATCGAGCTCAACTTTTGCTTCGTTGTTAATCTGGGCAGATCGTCAACTTGTTTGCGATTTTGCCGATGCTACCGTTAGTGTTCCATGCATGCTATGCCTTTGTTCTTGCCATGTGTAGCTAGCACATTGTGCCTTCTTGCTGGTTATATGCTTTCCTTGCCATGAATGGCACCGTAGTGAGTGCATCGAGCTCGTTTACATGCCTTCGTGAGTTATATTTCAGCGTGTCTCAGTTTTCACTAAGTCTGAAAACTGATTGTGTTCGAGCGATGTTCGTGAGCTCGGTAGAGTATTTGTGAACCCTTTTGGCCCCAGGTCACTTTGGGTGTTTTGTTAAGCTTGTTGAGTAGCTCCATGCCATGTTCTTACTTGTCATGTTCAGATTTTCTATCATGTTGTTTTGCTGCTCCGAAGAGAGCATCGTGATCTGAAATAACAGACTAGTGTTAATTTCACCAAGTCTGGAATCTGTTTTGCATTTGCGTTTTAGCCATGCTTGTTTGAACCTCTTAATGGATGAATTTGCCTATGGCTCAGTGCTAGTGTTTTGTCAACCATCTTGTGTACATCACTGCCATGTATTTTGTTTCCATGTTTGGTGGCTGTAGCATGTTCATTTCGTTGCATTTAGATGCCTACTTACTGTAAATCGCAGACCGGGGTCATATCTTAAAACGCTCGCCTTTTCCAAACCGTAACTCCGATTCCAATGATCTTTATATCGTTTTCAAGCGATTTCATCCCCTCTATCCAGTGGCACACTTGGTTTTCCAAGTTGATGCCAGTTTCATGCATTTCCTGTCATATCTTGCATTTTGCATCCCGCATCGCATCCCGCATAACATATCGTCATTTCATCATATTGCTTGGTCTTGCCCGTGGTTGATTGTATCCTTGTTGCTTGTTTGTCTTGTTGGGTAGAGCCGGGAGACGAGTTCACTACCGAGGAGCCCGTTGAGTTTGCTTGTGAGGATCCAGTCAACTCTGACAACTGTGCAGGCAAGATGATCATACCCTCGAAATCACTACTATCTTTGCTATGCTAGTTTGCTCGCTCTTTTGCTTTGCCACTGCTACGATGCCTACCTTTTGCTTGTCAGCCTCCCAATTGCCATGTTGAACCTCTAACCCACCATTGTCCTAGCAAACCGTTGATTGGCTATGTTACCGCTTTGCTCAGCCCTTCTTATAGTGTTGTTAGCTGCAGGTGAAGATTGGAGCCGTTCCTTGTTGGAACATTTATTTACTTGTTGGGATATCATTATATTGCTATGTTATCTTAATGCATCTATATACTTGGTAAAGGGTGGAAGGCTCGGCCTTTCGCCTAGTGTTTTGTTCCACTCTTGCCGCCCTAGTTTCCGTCATATCGGTGTTATGTTCCCGGATTGTGCGTCCCTTACGCGGTTGGGCTATAATGGGAACCCCTTGATAGTTTGCCTTGATTAAAGCATTTCCAGCAATGCCCAACATTGGTTTTACCATTTGCCACCTAGCCTCTTTTTCCCTTGGGTTTCCGGAGCCCGAAGGTCATCTTATTTTAACCCCCCCGGGCCAGTGCTCCTCTGAGTGTTGGTTCGAACTAGAGCCCTGTGCAGCGCCACCTCGGGGAAACTCGAGGTTTGGTTTTAGTTGTACGGATTGCTCATCTGAGTGTGCCCTGAGAAAGAGATATGTGCAGCTCCTATCGGGATTTGTCGGCACATTCGGGCGGTGTTGCTGGACTTGTTTTAACCTATCGAATCATCTTGTTGTACCGAGATACCGAGTCTGATCGGTGTGTCTTGGGTGGAGGTCTATTCCTTCGTTGACCGTGAGAGCTTGTTATGGGCTAAGTTGGGACCCCCCCTGCAGGGATTGATCTTTCGAAAGCCGTGCCCGCGGTTATGGGCAGATGGGAATTTGTTAATGTCCGGTTGTAGATAACTTTAACTAAACTTAATTAAAATGAATCAACCGTGTGTGTTACCGTGATGGCCCCTTCTCGGCGGAGTCCGGGAAGTGGACACGGTGTTGGAGTTATGCTTGCGCAGGATGTTCCTTTAGCTTCTCGCTCGTGCTTCGCCTTCTCTTCTCGCTCTCTTTTGCGTATAAGTTAGCCACCACATATGCTAGTCGCTTGCTGCAGCTCCACATATATTTGCCTTATCCATTCCTATGAGCTTAAATAGTTTTGATCGCGTGGGTGTGAGATTGCTGAGTCCCTGTGGCTCACAGATACTACAACTCCAGATGCAGGTCCAGGTGTTTCTGCTCCAGTTGACGATTACGAGCTCAAGTGGGAGTTCGACGAGGACTCTCAGCGATACTACGTGTCTTTTCCGGATGATCAGTAGTGGTGCCTAGTTGGGGTAATCGATTCAGGGCCTTGTCGCATGTTGGGGGTCTTTTCTATTTTGGCACCGTAGTCGGGCCATGAGTGATTTGTATGATGGATGTTATTTATGTACTCTGATGTGACGTGGCGAGTGTAAGCCAACTATGTTATCTCCCCCTTTTATTATATATTACATGGGATGTTGTAATGATTGCCTGACTTGCAACATTGCTTTCAATGCGGTTATGCCTCTAAGTCGTGCCTCGACACGTGGGAGCTATAGCCGCATCGAGGGCGTTACAAGTTGGTAATCAGAGCCTTCCCGGACCTTAGGATCCCCCATTGCTTGATCGTTTTTAGCAGCCGAGTTGTGTCTAGAAAAATGTTTTGAGTCCTTAGGAATTATACATCGGAGAGCTTAGGAATTCTTTTTACTTCCCAGTCTCCACATCGCTCTGGTAAGGCATCCTGACGTAGAGTTTTGACTCTTCTCTTCTCAAATTTCACTAAAAAAAATTTTAGGATCACGCGAGTATCTTGGTTTTGTTCCGATGGTTTTGTGAAGAGAACATTGTTCTTGGTGCCTCCTGTCTTTAGGGGTTGTGGCAGCGTCCCGGGGAGTTGAGCTCCGAGGTGTTGTCGTCACAATTTTATCGTTGCAATTCTGGTATACTTGAGATATGTGCGCGACATCGGAAATCTCTTTTATGCAGTTCGTTGGTGAGATAACCTCGACGCCACCCAGTACTGGGGCGGGAGTTCGGGAGTATCGCCATAACTTGTATAACGGAGGCTTTTCGAAGGTTGAGGTAGATGGTTTCCGAAGTTTTCTTGGTTATGTGTTGAAGGATGGATACAGCTGGATGTAGGATTTGCTAGTTTGGGTGAGATATTGTGCTTCCCCTGTATCCCCAACACCTGATTGCATAACCGGAAAGGTTCGGGAATTTCATAGGTGGGAATTCAAGTAGCTCTTAGGATATCTTTCCGACGGATGTATGATATGAAATTGGGGTTCGACGTCTAGTGGTCCGCCTATTCACGGTCGATTTTTACAGTGGTCTCGTTGTGTCTTAAAGAACCCTTGGCTATGCTGGTTCGGGGACACTTCGTATGTCATGTGCACTGCCTTGTACATGATGGTGCTGTACGATCGAGCCCGTGTAGGCCCCACCACGAAAACTTCGGACGAAATCTCTATCATATGTTTGTTCCGGCTTATTTCGCAAGTCAATTCTTTGTTTTGTTTTGAGTTGTGGTATTCGAGTTGCTTCGAAGTCAAATGTTGATTCCATACCTTCCCCAAATGGTGTTCTCATACTTCGGTGTGAATACTAATCCTTCTTGATCATCGAGATTGTGCTGTCAATTCTTTTTAACCGGTGTGCTCCTCCTCAAGTGGATCCAATCATTTCAACATCAGTAAGATCAATTATCTCTTCTTCTCAACGGTGTTATTTCTTCCGTCTCCAAGTTGCCTTTGTTTTTCCCACCCTCCCTCCCTTTGTTTTTCTCCAAGGACCCAGATTCTTATTCAAGTATCCATTTTATTGGTGGAAATCTCTCCATTCTTTTCCCGTCAATATTCTTATCCGGTGATTCTCACGTATATTCTAACGGAGCTTCAAGTTCGTCACTCTTCACTCGTTTTATTTCTCCGATGGTTTAAATTCAAGCGTTATTGATCATATCTTTCTCCTCGTTTTAAATACATTCTCATACCGGTGCACCTCATAATAATTCACTTCCCGCTATTCAATTGTTCCAGAGTGCTCAAGATATCTCGAAGATTCGTGTTTCCACTCTACTTTCGTTCAAGTTCTTTCGAGGATGTTCCCTCATTCAAGCCATTTAATTCAACCGGTGCAACATCTCTTTTAAATCTTTTCAACGGTGTTCTTTTGAGTGGGCCCTAACCCACAGGTCTTTTCCCAGGATCTTACCTGACTCTTCTATTTTCCCAGAGCTATCCTAAATTCTTCTCCAAGTTTGACGTAAGAATGAGTTATCATTAGTCAAATGCTTTTCTCCAAGATCTTTCAAATTCTTTTCATAGTTGGCTCAACCTCTTCGCTTTTGATTCTTCCGGTGTGCCTCAATAATTCTTGGTGGTGTTTCTCGTTGTCATTCTCATCATTTGAAGACCGAAGAAGAGTTTCTCTTTAATCTCGCTCCATTCTCTTCAAGATTCATGGTGCTAGCTTGTTGCCATCCTCTCATAATTGTTTTCGATTGTGAGAATCTTTTTCACCCATCAGGAGATATTCAAGAGTCTTCTCAGTTTGTCATCCGGAGTCCATCAATTCAGGTTTATTCATTCTCAGCTTTCAGCTATCATTCTCCAAATTTTACCGATGCTTCGTGCAAGTGATCTTTAATCGGCTCGTGATCTCGTCGTTCTCATGTATCTAAATCCTCTCAAGCATCTTCGTGTATTTGCAAATTCTTCCCGGTGTCTTCCTTATCTTTTCTTTGTTCATTTTTAATTCTTACCGTGGTTCTTTCGAGATCTCTCTTCCTTGTTCATCAGATCAATTCATTTGTTGTTCCAATCCTACCGGTGGTTCGTGCAAGAGTTTTCTTCCTTCGTGTATCATATCTATGCATTCGTACTTTCTAAATTCTACCGGTGGATAGTTGAAGACTTTCTCAAGTTTGCGCAATATCTATCTTAATCCTTTCTACGAGAATAAGTAGTATGCCAAATCCATTGCTTGTCATCAATTTTAAAATGGTGAAGGATAAGCATAATGTAATTCTTATTCTTGTTTCACCCAAGATATTAATTCCTTATTCCTGAGGCTCATCAAATTCTTGTTTCCATTTGTTCATCTTTCTTTTAACCGGAGTGCTACCCGAATTTGGTCTCCCTTGATCCCCTTCCTTAACCGGAGTGTTTTCTATATATATCTTCCCTTCAATCTCAAAGGTTTCGCAATGTTCTTTGTCTCTCTTTTCTAATGGAGTGTTTTCAACTTCGTTCATCTCTGTTGTATTCTTTTCTCGAAACGGCCTAACCTTTTTTTTCAAGGTTTGTGGTTTCACTCGTTTGTCAAAGAAGCAACTTAGTTTTACCTTTCTTTTTCTCTTCCGATTTCCCTCCGGTGCCATTCTAGATCTCGGCTCCTCTCGTAGTGGTGGAGTGTTGTAACGCCCCGAGACCGTTGTGCCAGGTGTCGTTCAGTTATTCGCCGTTGTTGCCTTGTCATTGCTTGCGTGCATTGCATTTGCATACATGTTCATCTCATGCATTCGAGCATTTTCCCCGTTGTCCGTTTTGCATTCCGGCGCTTTGTTCTCCTCCGGTGGCCATTTCTAGCTTTCTTTCGTGTGTGGGGATTAAACATTTCCGGATTGGACCGAGACTTGCCAAGCGGCCTTGGTTTACTACCGGTAGACCACCTGTCAAGTTTCGTATCATTTGGACTTCGTTTGATACTCCAACGGTTAACCGAGGGACCGAAAAGGCCTCGTGTGTGTTGCAGCCCAACACCCTCCAAATTTGGCCCAAAACCCACCAAACTCTGCTCCATCGTCTCGGTCGTTCGATCACGATCGTGTGGGCGAAAACCGCACCTCATTTGGACTCTCCTAGCTCCCTCTATGCCTATTTATACCCCCTCCATTCGGATCTCTTCTTCCCCCGTCCGAAACCCTAGTTTTAAAAAAAACTGAATCTCCGCCGACGGACGTGTCCGCCCCCGGCCGGACAACGTCCGCCGATCCGCCTCAGCCAACCCCGCTGCGCCACGTGTCCCGGGCGGGCGCCCACATCGCCGCCGCCGCGCCGGCCCGCCCGAGCCCGCGGGAGGCCCCCGTGGCCCATCTCCTCCGCCGCCTCGCGCCCGCGCCCCGCCGCCCTTCTTCCTCGCGGCCGGCCACCCGAGGCACCGGCGCCGCCGCCCGCCGTCGTCGCCTGCCGGCACCTCGAGCCGCGGCCCCGCCGTCCGCCGGTGGTCGCCGCCTCGCCGCCCGGTGGTCGCCGCCCCATCGCCGTCCTCTCCTCCGGCCGGCGCGCCGCTCCAAGGCCTCCCCGGCGTCCGCAAGCTCCGGCGAGAGCTCCAACTCCGGCCGACGAACCTCGGTTTCCGCGTCGGTGAACAGTGCCCCGATCTGGATCTCAGATCCGAAATTCTAGGGTTGACTTTTTCCCCAAACCCTAGTTCATGATGCATTCTTTGACTGCCCGTAACTTTGCATCCGTAGCTCCGATTTGGGCATATGATATATCAAAACTTCGCCTCGACATGTACATCATTTCATTCCATTGCCTCATTTGCATTTGAGGTCATCTTGATACCCAAAATTCTGTTAGAAGGAGGCTTCATGAGTTAAATTGCAGATCCGTTAGTTCATCATGCACTTTTGTCATTTTTGCTATGTTTAATTCGTGCATGATATGCCTGTGCCCCTTTGGGATGAATTGTTAAGCATTTTGTCTTCTTTCCAGAGGTGTCACCCATGCATTTTTAGGATGTGTGTGTTGTCTTGTGCAAGCTTGCGAAGAGAGATACCTGAGATTGCAGATTTCAGGCACTTAGTGATTTTCACTAAGTCTGGGATATTTTAGTTCATGATGCTATATGTCCAGCTTGTTTCCTAATGATCCGTGCCTCTTTTGAGGATGATCAGTAAGGGAGTTTTGGTATTTACGTTATGCTCTATCCATCCATGTCTTTGTTGGCATATGTGGAGTGCTCTAGGTTGACTCAATCGAGCTCAACTTTTGCTTCGTTGTTAATCTGGGCAGATCGTCAACTTGTTTGCGATTTTGCCGATGCTACCGTTAGTGTTCCATGCATGCTATGCCTTTGTTCTTGCCATGTGTAGCTAGCACATTGTGCCTTCTTGCTGTTTATATGCTTTCCTTGCCATGACTTGCACCGTAGTGAGTGCATCGAGCTCGTTTACATGCCTTCGTGAGTTATATTTCAGCGTGTCTCAGTTTTCACTAAGTCTGAAAACTGATTGTGTTCGAGCGATGTTCGTGAGCTCGGTAGAGTATTTTGTGAACCCTTTTGGCCCCAGGTCACTTTGGGTGTTTTGTTAAGCTTGTTGAGTAGCTCCATGCCATGTTCTTACTTGTCATGTTCAGATTTTCTATCATGTCGTTTTGCTGCTCCGAAGAGAGCATCGTGATCTGAAATTTCAGACTAGTGTTAATTTCACTAAGTCTGGAATCTGTTTTGCATTTGCGTTTTAGCCATGCTTGTTTGAACCTCTTAATGGATGAATTTGCCTATGGCTCAGTGCTAGTGTTTTGTCAACCATCTTGTGTACATCACTGCCATGTATTTTGTTTCCATGTTTGGTGGCTGTAGCATGTTCATTTCGTTGCATTTAGATGCCTACTTGCTGTAAATCGCAGACCGGGGTCATATCTTAAAACGCTCGCCTTTTCCAAACCGTAACTCCGATTCCAATGATCTTTATATCGTTTTCAAGCGATTTCATCCCCTCTATCCAGTGGCACACTTGGTTTTCCAAGTTGATGCCAGGTTCATGCATTTCCTGTCATATCTTGCATTTTGCATCCCGCATCGCATCCCGCATAGCATATCGTCATTTCATCATATTGCTTGGTCTTGCCCGTGGTTGATTGTATCCTTGTTGCTTGTTTGTCTTGTTGGGTAGAGCCGGGAGATGAGTTCGCTACCGAGGAGCCCGTTGAGTTTGCTTGTGAGGATCCAGTCAACTCTGACAACTGTGCAGGCAAGATGATCATACCCTCGAAATCACTACTATCTTTGCTATGCTAGTTTGCTCGCTCTTTTGCTTTGCCACTGCTACGATGCCTACCTTTTGCTTGTCAGCCTCCCAATTGCCATGTTGAACCTCTAACCCACCATTGTCCTAGCAAACCGTTGATTGGCTATGTTACCGCTTTGCTCAGCCCTTCTTATAGCGTTGTTAGCTGCAGGTGAAGATTGGAGCCGTTCCTTGTTGGAACATTTATTTACTTGTTGGGATATCATTATATTGCTATGTTATCTTAATGCATCTATATACTTGGTAAAGGGTGGAAGGCTCGGCCTCTCGCCTAGTGTTTTGTTCCACTCTTGCCGCCCTAGTTTCCGTCATATCGGTGTTATGTTCCCGGATTGTGCGTCTCTTACGCGGTTGGGCTATAATGGGAACCCCTTGATAGTTCGCCTTGATTAAAGCTTTTCCAGCAATGCCCAACATTGGTTTTACCATTTGCCACCTAGCCTCTTTTTCCCTTGGGTTTCCGGAGCCCGAAGGTCATCTTATTTTAACCCCCCCCCCCCGGGGCAGTGCTCCTCTGAGTGTTGGTTCGAACTAGAGCCCTGTGCAGCGCCACCTCGGGGAAACTCGAGGTTTGGTTTTAGTTGTACGGATTGCTCATCTGAGTGTGCCCTGAGAAAGAGATATGTGCAGCTCCTATCGGGATTTGTCGGCACATTCGGGCGGTGTTGCTGGACTTGTTTTAACCTGTCGAATCATCTTGTTGTACCGAGATACCGAGTCTGATCGGTGTGTCTTGGGTGGAGGTCTATTCCTTCGTTGACCGTGAGAGCTTGTTATGGGCTAAGTTGGGACCCCCCTGCAGGGATTGATCTTTCGAAAGCCGTGCCCGCGGTTATGGGCAGATGGGAATTTGTTAATGTCCGGTTGTAGATAACTTTAACTAAACTTAATTAAAATGAATCAACCGTGTGTGTTACCGTGATGGCCCCTTCTCGGCGGAGTCCGGGAAGTGGACACGGTGTTGGAGTTATGCTTGCGCAGGATGTTCCTTTAGCTTCTCGCTCGTGCTTCGCCTTCTCTTCTCGCTCTCTTTTGCGTATAAGTTAGCCACCACATATGCTAGTCGCTTGCTGCAGCTCCACATATATTTGCCTTATCCATTCCTATGAGCTTAAATAGTTTTGATCGCGTGGGTGTGAGATTGCTGAGTCCCTGTGGCTCACAGATACTACAACTCCAGATGCAGGTCCAGGTGTTTCTGCTCCAGTTGACGATTACGAGCTCAAGTGGGAGTTCGACGAGGACTCTCAGCGATACTACGTGTCTTTTCCGGATGATCAGTAGTGGTGCCTAGTTGGGGTAATCGATTCAGGGCCTTGTCGCATGTTGGGGGTCTTTTCTATTTTGGCACCGTAGTCGGGCCATGAGTGATTTGTATGATGGATGTTATTTATGTACTCTGATGTTTCGTGGCGAGTGTAAGCCAACTATGTTATCTCCCCCTTTTATTATATATTACATGGGATGTTGTAATGATTGCCTGACTTGCGACATTGCTTTCAATGCGGTTATGCCTCTAAGTCGTGCCTCGACACGTGGGAGCTATAGCCGCATCGAGGGCGTTACATTGATGCCCTTAGTGGCTCTGCTGCGCCATTTCTTCTCTCTCTGAGTTTCTGGTGCTCACATCATCGCATGTGTGAGCTTTATTGCATACTCCAAATCCAACGCCATATCGAAGACGGGGAAGAGGATCGAAGGCTTCCGGAGCAAGTGGGTCATGGTGGATGTCGGGCGCATCCACCCCCGGCTGGCGCTGCCTATGGGGCAGACCAAGGCCATCGATGCGTGGTCTCGTGCGGAGCTTGACGATCGTCGGGCGAAGATGGTGCTGAAGGAGATGAATGTGGACCTAAGTTCGGGCAATTTGGGGGCGGCGAAGCTGACCGGGGCCATGCTCCTGAGGGAGTTCTTCGTGCACCGGGTGGCTCCACTTCAGGCACACTCGCGCCCGTTGTGGAGGCTCGGGGATGCAGACGCCGTCCTCCGCCTGAGCTCTAGGCCTTGGCCGACGAAGACCTGGCCGCGGCCCTCCACTCCTTGGTCGGGGAAGACGTGGTGAGCCCAGAGGGCGCTCGGTCCCCGTGTTCCTTCGCGATGACTGGGAGCTAGTAGTGAGCGCCATGCCCACCTTCAATGGGGATGGACTAGTAGTTCCGGCGGAAGCTCCCGAGGATCTGGCGGCGAGGGCGATGGTGGATTTGTCCTCCGACGACTCCGGCAAGGGGGAGGAGGAAGACGAGGAGGAGGAGGAGGAAGAACACGACTCCGAATCGACCGCCGAGGGGACAGGTGAGACCTCCCCTCTGCGTAGGTCCAGAGCCCTCGTTCCATGCCGGATGACGACAAGGCCAGCGCCAGGCGAGGGGGAGAGGACCCGCCCCTGGTCCCAAGGAAGGACATGACGGGGTTGCTCTCCCGAGGGTCCACTCCGTCCCTGGGGCTGCCTGAAGCCAGCTCCAGCCCCTCTGATGCGCCCTCTACTTCCAGACCTTCCGAGGCTGATCCCCGCAAGAGGCTTTCAAGCTTCAAGTTTGGTCAGAAACTGCTCGAGCCCGCGAATGCCGACCAGTAAGTGCTTGACTTCTGCTTTGCTTCTTGTTTCCATCGCCAAGGCTTGACGTCCGTATTCCTTTGACTAGGCCACTGCTCGCGGCAAAAAGGTTGAAAGGGGCCTCGGTGGCCTTGACTGGGGGAAGCTCACCTGCCGGGGCTGCGCCCTCGTCTGCAGGGAAAAGAGGCAGTGAGGCTCGTGCTTCCCTGCTCGGTCATCCTCGCAAGGTCAGGAGGGGCGCACTGGCGTGGACTCAGCCCTGGCAACTCCAGAGGTGTCCGCGCTTGACGCTGTCTTCGAGGTCGCCGAGGCTCAGAAGGCCCCAATGCCTGATGTTGTAATTACGCTGCCGTCTTCTCCTCCTACTCCACCAGCTGTCGTCTCTCCGACCCCTTCCACCATCTTGGATCATGCTGCTGCCGAGCTGGGCCGGGCGCCTGGAGTTGGTCTCTGGCTGGGTCCGCTCCGATGCTTCCGTCCGAGCGGCGCTGAGCCAAGCTGTGCCGGCCCTCGAGGAGGAGAAGCAAGCCACCTGCCAGGCCAAGGCCACTTGCGATGCAGCTTCGGGTGACGCTATGAATGTCTGGAGCCGCTGCAAGGTGCTGGAGGACGAGCTGCAAGGTTTGCGCGACAAGCTTGCCAAGGAGGTCTGGGGCCGTCAGGAGAAGGAGGAGGAGATTACGGCTCGGGAGGCTGCCGCCAGGGATCGCGACGCTGAGCTTTCGGCTGGTCGTGGCTGGCTGGAGACGCTGAAGCAGGAGCTGGACGCCAAGGCGAAGGTCCTGGCTAAGGATCGGGTGGCCTTTGCGAACCTGGAGGAGCAAGCTCGCATCATGCTGAAGACGCTCTATGACAGTGGACTGGAGAAGCCGCTGGCTGGCGTGGAGGACGGCCCCGCCAAGTTGCTTCCCTTCTTGTCCAGGCACTTGAAGATGTCGCAAACGGCATCGGCCCCATAGCTGAGGCCGAAACGCGTGTCCTTTCTTCCGTGGCGCTGACCCGCGTCCTCAGCCACGTCTACCTTCACGACCCAAACGCCGACCTCGACAGCCTACTGGAACCTGTGAGTGGCGAGCTTGCCATCGCTACTGCTGAGGCTATGAAGGGCCGAGCGGAGGCCTTGCTAGTGAAGTTCCACGCCTTCAGCGCCGGGCCCGAGCGAGGTGCTGCCAGCTCCATGGCTTCGGGAGGCGGAGCTGCCCAGCGCAACCCCACCACAAGCAGCGGTGCTGCCCAGAAGTGACCTCTTCGTGGCTTCTATCCTGTTTTAATTCCTGCAACATGCACCATGCCTCGTGGAGGCGTTTAAACTTGTGTTTAGCATTGTGAAACAACCTATGGTCTGTAATATTTGCTTCTGAATTTCCAAGAATTTGCAGCTTTCCCCCCTATTTGCTTTGTGTTCTACATCGGCAGGGCCCGGCCCCGCGCGTACCTCAGCCGCCGTTAGCCCCGATCGGAAACCATGACGGAACCAAGGAGTGAGGGGCTACGTGACTAGTTAGGCTCCTAAGTCGCGATGCTCAAGAGTCCCCCTTGACGCGCGAACAGCAAATAGTGAAGGGATGTGTAGGAGTGGATTGGTCATTCTACGTCGACAGGGCCTGGCCCCGCGCATACCTCAGCCGCTGTTAGCCTTTCGGAACTAAGGGGTGAGGGGCTACGTGACCAGTTAGGCTCCTGAGTCGCGATGCTCAGGAATCCCCCTTGATGCTCAAACGGTCTTCATACCTTGGCTCCGCTCGGGGATAGGCACGTGATGACTAGGTCCGAGGGACCTGGCTGGGTGGCGTGCGCTCAGGCATGGCCAGGGCACAGCCCCCGTGTCCAGCCCCCTCGTGCGGTGCTCCTGTGGGGAGGCGTTACGATAGGGCCGGTCACTGAGCTCTGGACTCCCTGAGGTTGATGTAGCCGTGGGCCACCCTCAATTGTTTATCACCAGCGCGGAGCATAGCACTTCCGTATGTGTACGGGCATAGCCGCTCCTCGGCAGTGTCGTCACCCAGCGCGGAGCATGGTGCTTCCACTCGTGCGTGGGAGGGGGCTCCCCTCTGGGAGGAGCCCCCGGGGCGTGTACAGCCCCGCCCTAACACGTGGCCGACACGGTAGGGCTAGATGAGGTGTATCTGGGCACCCATGAGCCAGCGCGGGACTCACGGGGCCCTACCTCAAGGCGCGTTGCGCCTGGCTCTGGGCCTTTGTTGGTGGTATGTTCCTGCAAGATCGGTTAGATGCCGACGCTCTACGTCCTCAGGTCCCGGCCCTCGAGCGAGCTCAGCCGTCGCTGGTATGCCAGGTCGCGGTACCCTGGACAAGGCCAGGAGGTGAGGGCTAGAGCGCCAGTAAGAGCCCATGAGTCGCGATGCTCAGGTGCCCCCCTTTTAACATGCAAGCGATCAGCATGAAGGAGAAAAAGGGGCCTGTGGCAGGCAACACACGATAATCAGGAGGGGTGGAATGTGCAAGGCACATGACCTAGATAAATGCGGGAAACATACATGCCACTGGGTCAGGCCCGAGTGGCTTGGGGATAATGCAGCCCGAGGGGTGCCACCAGCAAGGTAAACTGAAGACATAAGAAAAAGATACATGCCGCAGGGACAGACCCACGCAACCTGGGACTGATGAAGCCCTGGGGGCGCTCCCAGCTGAAATGGAACTTGAAAGATGTCACCTGATACCGTTGGAGACGAAGGAGTGTTGGAGTAGCTGACGACGGGTGGTGAGGAAGCAGACCCTCACGAGCCCCCAGGGCCTTGAGCCTCGAGAGGCTCCGAGGGCCTAGGCGGCTCCTCAAGGACCATCTCCATATCTGCCAGGACCGCGCTGCGTCTGACCTCCTGAGCCTCCAGAATACTCCGCACCAGGCGCTGATGAGCAGCGGCCGTGCTTGGCAGGCCGACAGGCATGCGAACATAGCTGTGAGGCAGACCCTCGCAACGTCCCACGCGCGAAGGCCAGAGGCGTTCCTGAGACGCGGCTCGGTTGAGCCCTAGTACGTCGATGCAGATGCACAGCCCACCATCCTCGCCTCGATGGGGAGCTACGGCGGGTAAGCGGCGGCTACCGCGCATGACTCTTGACTCCTGTAGCTCCTGGGTGGTTTTAGTGATGAACTCCTGAGGGTTGGACCTTCCTTGCTTTGTACCTTCCTGAGGAAAACGTGCCGCGTAGCATGCCTCCAAGTGGTGCCCGAGTGCCTCCCTCATGATCTAGGCAAAGTTAGTGGCCCTCCAGGAGAGAGCCCTCGAGCTTTGCCCGAGGAGGGCGTCGGGCGCGCCTTCCTATGCGACGGAGGGAGGCGCCCCTTGAATGGGTGCGGATCCTGACGCCGTGCCACTGGAGGTGCCTGCCTCCTGAGGACTCAGACCAGGTGATGTCTTCTTCTTCTTGGGAACTGCCTCGGGAAGGCTCCCGCTCTTGCGATCTGGGTCTTCAACTGACGCGGCCCGGAAGGCACGCTTGAGAGAACACACTGCATCCTTTTCCTCACAGGGGACTGTGATGACTCCACCGCTTCCTGGCATCTTGAGGACATTGTAGCCATGGTGAGTCACTGCCATGAACTTGGCTAGGGCTGGATACCCGAGGATGGCGTTGTACGGCAGGTGAATGTGGGCAACGTCGAAGTCGATGAGCTCAGTATGATAGTTTTTGCGATGTCCGAAGGTGACAGGGAGGCGGACCTGCCCTATCGGGGTGGTAGAACCATCAGTGACTCCTGAGAAAGGCTTGGTTGGCTGAGACTAATCATATGGCACTTGGAGATTGTTGAACGTCTCGACAGATAGAACGTTGAGCCCCGCACCACCATCGATGAGGGTCCTGGTAACCTACACATTGCTGATGACTATGGAACAAAGCATTGGGAGGACCCCGGCTGTTGCTGCGTGCTCGAGCTGATCCACTGAGCTGAACATGATGGCACATGTGGACCACCGAAGAGGGCGCGAGGCCTCGAGCTTTGGAAGGACTGCATTCACCTCATGAGCAAATTGCTTGAAGATGCGCTGAGAGGCTGGGGCTTGAGGTCCGCCCAAGATGCAAGCGATAGCACGCGGCTCCTAGAAGCCCCCAGCCCCCTCGTCCTGATGTTGGTCTTCATTCCTCCTTGGTGGCGGTGGCAGAGGAGGGAGGCCTGCGTTGCCTTGCGGGCGATCCTCACAAGGCTGGTCCCTCCAAGCCCCCCCGCGAGGCTGGTCCTGCTAGCGGTCCTCGCAAGGGCGGTCACGCCACCCTTGGCGAGGGCCACGATCTTCCAATCATCCTCCACCTCTTCCTCCTCCTCAGCCGTAGCCCCGATTGCTGCGCTCGGGGTGTCGGCCGACACGTCCATTTCGCACGGCCCTGAGCTCTTGGCATTCCTTGGTGTTGTGAGTGTGGAGGTCGTGGTACACGCAGTATCGGTTGCCCTTGGATGACTACGGCTGATCCCTGCCATGCTTGGTGTCTGGCTCAGCTGCGAGCACAACTGCTCCTTTGCGCTTCACATCCTTGGCCTTGGGCTTCTTCTCTTCAGGATCAGCGGCTAGGAGCTCGAGGAGGGAGAGGCGCCCCTCCTCAGCCCTGGCGCACTTGGTTGCCAAGTTGAACAGCTCCAGAGATGTGCACAGGTCTTCGTGGAACGCCAATTCCTCCTTCATCTTGATGTCGCGGACGCCATCAGAGAAGGCTGAGATGATGGCCTCCTCAATCACCCTGGGGATCTTGAGGTGAGCGTTGTTGAAGCGCTGAATGTACTTCTGCAGGGTCTCTCCTGGTTGCTGCTTGATGCAGCGCAGGTCACTCATGGCCGGGGGCCGGTCGCAAGTGCCCTGGAAATTGGCGATGAAGCGGGTGCGCATCTCGTCCCATGAGGAGATTGTGCTGGGAGGCAGGTTCAGGAGCCAAGTGTGGGCACCATCCTTGAGCGCCATGGGAAACCAGTTCACCATGACCTTTTCATCTCTGTTAGCCGCCTCGATGCCCAGCTCGTAGAGCTGGAGGAACTCTGCAGGGTCGGCGGTGCTGTCATAGCGAGGAGGCAGATCCGGCTTGAACTTGCCCGGCCAGGCCACGCTGCGCAACTCTGCGGTGAAGGCGTGGCAGCCTGCGGTGGACACCGGGGGCCTTTGCTGATGGAGGGCTTGATCCTGGGGGTCCCCGCGCGCTGCCGCCAGGAGAAGTGCGGGGTCTTGGCGCGCCGGAGCAGGAACGTGATCATGACGCACCGATGTAGGGAGCACGCGAGTGCCTTCTTGAGGGCGAGGGACTTCTTGGCAGCTCCTTTCTTGCCATGCAGGCGCTAGGGGCGGTGGGTCTCGCCCAGGGGCCACGCGCCTTGGAGCCAGGATGCCTTCTTGGGGTAGAGGCGGCGGAGGCGCCTCCGTGGTTGCGTTGACCGCGGAGGACGGAGGGTGATGCAGCGAAAGGGACGATGCAGGGGAGCCCCCAGCGGCGCTGACAAGCTCGGTGATGTGAGCGAGCCATTCTTCGTAGAGGTCGTCGACGGGGCGGTAGTGCAGGAGCCCACGCGCCAGGAGCAACACGGCGTGTGCGTCCGCAGGAGCGCGACGAGCGTGCGACGACGAGCCCACTGGAGTCAGCGACGGGGTGGCGGTGCGGCCTTCTCGCCGCACCGAGGGATGCAGCGATTACGCCAGCTGCTCGTTCCCCATCGGGCCGGTCGCGGCATGGGCGGCTGATGACGGGGAACGACGGGGAGGCCTGCCGACAAGAGCCATCTGGGCGACATGGGCAGCGAGGGCAGGCCGACGCTCGGCCCGGAGTCGGCGAGCATCAGCCATGGACACGACGGATGGCGGAACGCGAGATGGCGGAAGGAAGGATTCCAGCGCACCCCTACCTGCCGCGCCAAATGTCGGATTTCGGGTTCCGGCAGACCCTTGAGGTTCGAACTCTAGGGTGTGCACGAAGATCTCTTCTCTACCAACCCATGTCCCAACGCCTCGCTCGGAATCTAGGCTAGCAAGATGAACAACACAAGGGACACAGAGTTTATACTGGTTCGGGCCACCATTGTGGTGTAATACCCTACTCCAGTGTGTGGTGTGTGGATTGCCTCAGGGGCAGATGATGAACAATACAAGGGAAGAACTGCCTCGCGAGGGGAGGAGTTCTTGTGTTGGTGTGGGTGGTTCTGGCTAAGGTTCGATTGGTCGGTCCCCTGCCTTGAGAATGGCTAGTCCTATTTATAGAGGCCCTGGTCCTCTTCCCAAATATTGAGCGGGAAGGGCGCCAACAACGGCCATTTTGAAGGGGAACATCTAGTACACTTATCCTGACTAAAGTTGGTCTTCGACTGCCAAAGGCCCTGACGATGACGCCGTCTTGGGCTCCATGATGACCTCCGTCATGCCGCTCCGCTGGTCTTGGTCTTGTTGCACAGAAATGGCAACCTTTGCCTGATGCCTCGGTACTCCGCGCTTGCGCTTGCCCCCTTTCCACCAAAGGGGAAACAAGGACACTGCATAGGTCGACGTCCGCCTGGCGCCCGCCTGGTCCTTATCGTCATGGCTTGCGTCATGAGCACATCATGAGGTACCCTGCCTTGATCTCTCCACCTCCTCGCGAGCCTGCCTGGTGAGGCCACTCCTGAGGAAGCTTCCCGTCATCCGCCCCGCGAGGCTTGGCCCCTCGCGAGGGTCTTGAGCTTGGGTTGATGAAGATGGGCTGCACTGGGCCACCACTTGAGCCACGCCGCAGGCTGCAGGCAGGCAAGTCTGGGGACACCCGTTCCCAGAACGCCGACAAACTCTTGTAATACTCATATCATCAAGATCAATCAAGCAGGAAGTAGGGTATTACCTCCATCGAGAGGGCCTGAACCTGGGTAAACATTGTGTCCCCCGCCTCCTGTTACCATTAGCCTTAGACGCACAGTTGGTGACCCCCTACCCGAGATCCGCCGGTTTTGACACCAACATTGGTGCTTTCATTGAGATTTCCACTGTGTCGTCACAGTAAGGCTTGATAGCTCCTTCAATCATCTACACCGATGCGATCCAGGGTGAAGTTTCCCCCCGGACAGATCTTCATATTCGGCGGCTTCGCACTGCGGGCCAACTCGCTTGGACATCTAGAGTAGATCGATAGCTACGCCCTTGGCCGTCAGGTCAGGTTTGGAAGCCTAAACTACACTACCAACATCCGCGGAGACTTGATCTTCGACGGATTCAAGCCCATGACAAGTGCGCTGAACAGTCACGATGAGCATGACTTAGATCTACCATCGGACGATGTTCGGGAGATCACACCTGCGGTTTCCCCGTCTCTTAATCTGGAGAATATCGTGCCATCCGAGGACGGGTGGATGGATCCCGCCACGGAGGCCGCACACTCAGCGGCGTTAGAGCCAAACCCAGACTTCGCCTCCAATGAGGTCTGCGTCATTGGACCCCTGGACTCGTCTCCGGCTGCAGGCTCCGAACCGTGTACATCCGTGCCCACCGAACCTGATTGGGCACCGATCATGGAGTTTACCTCCGTGGATATCTTTCAGCACTCGCCCTTGGGTAACGTGCTAAATTCGTTAAAATCCCTCTCCCTGTCAGGAGACTCTTGGCCGAACTATGTCCGGCTTGAGTGGGAAGCGGACGACGAAGAAATTCGTTACCCACCCACCACCCACTTGATAGCCACTGTCGATAACTTAACTGACATGCTTGATTTCGACTTCGAAGACATCGACAGTATGGACAATGACGCCGGAGAAGAACAGGAACCACCGCCCACAGGGTGCTGGAAAACCACCTCATAATATGATATATATATATATACAAATAAAGCAATCGAGATGAGGCAACGGAGGATAACCCCCTAGAGAAACAATCTAAGCGCCGATGTCAGGATAATGATAGCAAAAATAGTGATACCGGCACAGGAGACAATAACACTTCGGATAATGCCGAAGACGAAAATAATCCCGCCCAGCCAAGCGTCGAGCAAGCCGGACGGGAGGATGGGCAAGATAGCCCTAATGAATAGGCAATGGATGGAGATTTGGAGGACGACAATTACATGCCTCTCTCCGATGACGAGGCAAGCCTTGGTGGCGAAAAATTCATCGTGCCTGAGGATCCCGTCGAGCAGGAGCGCTTCAAGCACCGGCTTATAGCCACTGCAAAAATCCTGAAGAAAAAGCGGCAGCAGCTTCAAGCTGATCAAGATCTGCTAACTGATAGATGGACTAAGGTCCTGGCAGCCAAGGAATACAGACTCGAGCGCCCAACCATAAGTTACCCAACATGCAGGTTGCTACCTCAACTCGAGGAGGAAGCATTAAAGCCTACACTACTAGCGCAGGAAGCGGCTGACCGACCACCTCATGGCCGAGACAAAGCGGGTGTATCAGCCCGAAGTCCGGCCCGCACCCCGTCACCAAACAAGCAAAAACACGAAGGCCCGGGGCTACACGCATGACCTGCAAGACAAATTGGAAAACAAAGCAGGACAGTCAAGATCGATCTACGGATCATGGGGACGCGCCCCAATGCGTGACGATGACCGTCATGCCAGATATACTAAAAACAAATCCGGCCGGGCCGAATACAACAGACCAAACTCATTGGAAGTACGTCATGATGTAGCCCAGCATAGAGGCGCCGCACACCCCCTATACTTCACTGACGAAGTAATGGATCATGAGTTCCCAGAAGGGTTTAAACCCGTAAATATCGATCCCTACAATGGGACTACAGACCCCATGGTATGGATAGAAGATTTCTTTCTCCACATTCACATGGCCTGCGGGGATGATCTACACGCCATCAAGTACCTCCCACTAAAACTCAAGGGACCGGCTCGGCATTGGCTGAATAGTTTGCTGGCAAACTCCATTGGAAGTTGGGAGAACCTTGTAGATGCATTCCTGGATAACTTCCAGGGCACTTATGTGTGACCATCGAATGCTGATGATTTAAGTCACATAACCTAACAGCCCAGAGAGTCAACCAGGAAATTCTGGACTCGGTTCCTAACTAAAACGAACCAAATTGTCGATTGTCCGAACGCCGAAGCCCTAGCGGCCTTTAAGCACAACATCCGTGACGAGTGGCTTGCCCGACATCTCGGCCAAGAAAAGCCGAAGTCCCTGGCAGCCCTCACGACACTCATGACCCGCTTTTGGCGGGCGAGGATAGCTGGTTGGCTCGTAGCAACAACACAACAAGCAATCCTGGCACATCAGAGGCCAGAGATAGCAACGACAAGCCCCGACGCAACAAACACAAGCGTCGCAAAAATGGTGATAAGGCCGAAGACACGGCAGTCAATGCCGGATTCAGTGGCTCTAGTCCAGTCAGCGGAAAAAGGCATTCAAAAAGAACAATTTGGGCCCATCAAGTTTGGACCGCATACTCGATCGTCCATGCCAAATTCATGGCACCACAGGAACACCAGTCAATCATACCAACAGAGAATGATGGGTCTTCAAACAAGCCGGCAGGCCAGGAGCCGAAAACAAGGAGAAGGGTTCTCAAAGCAATGACGATGATGAGGAGCCCCGATCACCGAACACGGGAGGGCAAAAGAAATTTTCCCCGCAAATCAAAACGGTGAACATGATAAACACCACCCACATTCCCAAGCTGGAACGGATGTGCACTCTTAGGGATGTCGACTTAATGGAGCTAGTCGCCCCACAATATAAACTATGGCCGATCACCTTCGACCGTATGGATCGTCCGACCAATACCAATCAGGGCAATTCAGCCGCACTAGTCCTTGACCCAATAATTGACGGATTCCACCTCACATGAGTCCTTATGGACGGAGGCACTAGTCTAAACCTGCTGTATCAGGACATAGTGCGCAAGATGGGTATTGATCTTTCGATGATCAAGCCCACTAAAACCACCTTTAAAGGTGTTATACCAGGCGTGGAGGCCCATTGTACAGGCTCCATCACTCTGGAGGTAATCTTCGGTTCAGCGGACAATTACCGTACCGAAGAGTTAATCTTCGATGTCGTCCCTTTTCGCAGTAATTACCATGCACTGCTCGGATGAACCGCTTTTGCTTGATTCAACGCGGTGCCACATTACGCCTATCGTAAGCTCAAGATGCCCGGTCCGTGCAATGTCATAACAGTTAATGGCAAGGCCGAACTCCCCCTCTGTGCCGAAGAGTATACCGCCGCCTTAACAGCAGAAGCAACGAGTGGCATCTTTTAATCGAACCTCAAATCAACGGCCAAGCTCCCGGACACCATCAAGGGACTCCGAACTACTTCGCAGCAGGATAGCCCGATTCGTCCGGAGCTCAACTAAAACTCTTCGGCAGTAAACGGAGGCACAGCTAGGATAGGCCACAATAACTGCTCCGTGGCACACAAATATCTTTTTTGCACTTTCTTTGCAGGTCCACTTTTGCATAGGCCAGGACTGACGACATGGAAACAGCTCGAATGCGTAAGGGTATCCTCAGATATGCCCCTTGATGACCATCCGATTACACTCCGGATCCGCACACAGCCTCCTCCCGCTTGATCTCAGCAGGTTTCGAAGTCATATTTATTTTTATCACATTACTTGTATTCATACACATCGACGTGTTATTCAATTACAATATGTGGCTTTATATGACGCTTATCTGTTGTTGTTTCTTATTGACACTTTTTTTCAAATGGCATCCGTACACCGCGGCATTAATATGCCAGGGGCTTCATTGTACCCATAATAACGGCAATAAAGTCCGAACACCTTCGCGGTCGTTCGGCACCCCGAACTTATAGCATTTTATATGCTTTAGCTCTGAATCATGTCTTGGGTCAATAGTTGGGTTTGCCCGGCTCCCATGTTTTGCTGCCTTACGTTCCGCTATATCGGCTAAGGCGGCACAGGGAGAACTACTGTGATTGTATCCCGGTTCTTCCGGACGAGCGCCTTAGTACAGAAAGCCGAAAACTGACTGTCATGATATGGCGAGAGCTGGTCAGCTGTTCGAGAGGTTGTAAAATCTTTAAGGATTTCTTCCGCATTATGTGATAACGAATGTAGCGTGTGATGGATTGGCTTTTCTTCCGATCAGGTGCTTATAGAGCCCCTCGTGCGGTCTTCCAAACACCAAGGGCTGCGCCTACCTTCCCTTTGTCAAACTCCTATGGCTAAGTGAGAGTGATAAAGCCCTATAGTCTAATTGCCTGGTTCGTTGTGCTGGAAACCTCCTTCAAGGACCCAAAACTGCGATAAAGAGTGCTCGGGTTTATCCCGAACACCCCCGTACTTCCTACGTGGGGGCAGAAGCCGACGACTGGCCAACTCTCAGGATTAAGAGTGCTCAGGTTTTCTCCTGAAATATTTGCTTTGCATAGCAAAAGCCTTACCCGCCGAGATCTTCCTCGCCTCCCGGATTTCCTGCAGGCCGCCATGGGCTTCCTCCTGGGCATCGCGTGTGGCTTGATGAGCCTTGGTGAGTTTGGATTCTTTCTCTGTTAAACCCTGCTCCAAGGTCTCACATTTCTTCACGGCCTCTTGAAGCTCTCGCTCAGCTTCAACAACCCCGGCCTCGTGCTGCTCACGAAGAGCCTACTCTATGGCTGCCTTCTTCTCGGTTTCGGCCACAGCCTTCTTAAGAGCCTCAATTTCGGCCGTCGCCCCTAGAGCATAATATTAACTTATTCATTCGCGCTAATGTGAACAAGGTTTTTGCGTACCTTGGTTATCCTCCAACTGTTTCTTCACTCGGCCTAGTTCTTCTTCGGCCCGTTCTAGACTCTGCTTCAGTCTGGAGACTTCCATAGTATGAGAGGCGACAGTCGCTACGGACGCCTGCTTACAAAATAAAAGGAGGGAGAGATGCCATAAAGTGAGTCTCCTGCGAACATATATTTTTGATCCTCTGTCCGGCTCCTTCTTTCACCGAACAGTGTATCAGGGGCTACTACCTATACTATGACACTCTTCGAAACCTCAAAAAACATACATCAAAGCCCGTTATAAGGCTGACGCAGGCTTCATTCAGTCCACTCTCACCAGACTGTATCTTCTCAACCACCGCACCCATAAGGGCACGGTGTTCGTCGATGATGAAGGCGCTCTTCAGCGCCGCTGATAAAGTATCCGACACCTCTGGTTGGACAGAGGTTGCCGGTGGAATAGGCACACCCCCTCCGGCCGAGGGGGGCTGCCTTCCTAATTTTGGAGCCGTATCAGTCTCCGGAATTGCGTCCGGCGGGGGTCCGAATTCAAGATAGCCCCCGCCGTCGACATCCATGGGAGCCTTTTCTCCCGTGTGTCCGGCCCCTGAAGTTTGACCTTCTGGCGCCGCCTTGACGATCTTTTCCCCCCTCCTTGGCCTGGGTCCCTCTGGGACGATACCTCGGTGTTGTTCACGTGTTTTGGGGAGGGGGCCTTCAGGGGCGTCCCGCTGTCCATAGCATCCGAGCCTAGTAAATCCTCCGATGAGGATTGTTCGGTGCGGGGCCTCGCCGCACTGCAAAACAATATGGCTCAAAGATTAAAATATCATGCCGTAGTGAGTTTGGATGCATAAACGTGTTCGGGTTTTATATACTCACGAGTTCACCAGGGGCTGGGCCCTGGGATCCCAATCTGGGCTGCTGTCGGTAGCAGCAGTGGACTCCTGCGGAAGGGGAGTTTTTCCCTTCTTAGGCGACTCGGCCTCCAAAGATGTGGAGGCCGTCCTTTTTTTTCTTCCCCTCACTGGGGATTGGTCTTACTCCTCTTCCTTGTCCTCTCCGGAGGAAGAGCGGGCATCGGAGTCTTTCGATATTGTGTATGGAGTACCATGGAGACGAAGGCCGCCCCTGCTCTTTTTGGCCTCCTTCTCAGCCTTCTTCTTCGGCACCTTGTAAGGCACCGGGACTAGCATCTTCGTTAGAAGTGGGCCAGCTGGTTCTTCCGGCAGTGGTGCCAGACAGTAGATCCGCCCCACCTTCTTCGTCCAACCCTAGGAGAGTTGTGGAAAACACATTAAGCATTTCCCTTGGGTTATGCGAATAAAACGTATGACTTGCCAACCTATAATGACTTACCGAACTTGCAGGGCGGGACAGTTGGTACCCGCGGTCCTCGGCTGAGTCCGGCCATGATTTGCCGGACTTGAAAAGTACCTTCTAGATGTCCTTGTGCGAGGAGCCAAAGAGCTCTAGCAGGGTCTGGTGCTTGGCCGGGTCGAATTCCCATAAATTACAAGCCCTATGTTGACAAGGAAGGATCCGACGAACTAACATCGCCTGGACTACATTGACAAGTTTGATATTCTTGTCTTCCATATCCTTGACGCGCGTCTGGAGCACTAACAATTCGTCAGGCGAAGACCAGTTCAAGCCCTTCTTGGGCCAGGACGTAAGCCGCAGTGGAGCCCCAGATCGGAATTCGGGAGCTGCGGCCCATTTTGGGTCGCGCGGCTCGGTGACGTAGAACCACTGTTGCTGCCACCCTTTGACAGTATCATTGAAAGTACCAGATGGCCATGTGACATTGGGCATCTTGCTCACCATGGCACCTCCGCACTCGACGTGCTTGCCGCTCACTACCTTGGGCTTCACATTAAAGATCTTCAGCCATAAGCCGAAGTGCGGCGAGATGCGGAGAAAGGCCTCGCACACAACGATGAATGTCGAGATGTTGAGAAAGGAATTTGGGGATAGATCGTGAAAATCGATCCTGTAGTAATACATGATGCCGCGAACGAATGGGTGGAGGGGAAACCCTAGCCCGCGGATAAAGTGAGGGAGGAATACAACCCTCTCATGGGGTTCCGGGGTTGGGACGATATGTCCCGCCGTCGGGAGACGATGGCTGATGTTCTTGGCCAGATACCCGGCCTCCCAAAGCTTTTTGATATCCTTCTCCCGGACGGTAGGGGCTATCCACTTGCCTCCTGCTCCGGATCCGGACATTTCCGGAGGGCCTTTGTGGGTGGAGAAGACAAATGCTTGGGCGTTGGAGCTCCAGTGAGAGAGAATGGATGAGTAGAGGAAGGTGAAGGCGTGGGTGAAAAAGGGGAATCCTTATCTCCTTATAAAGGCAGCAGGGATCCTGCGCCCCCCCCCCCACTTGCCAGATAAACTCGCTTATTCCCCAAGCGCTGTGTTGATGGCGCGGTTGGGTTACCTACAGCCGTATTGATGAGAATCCCGTGATAAGGGGACACGATCTCTGCTTTGACAAGACGTGACAAGTAAACCTCCTCGCAATATGTGCAGCAGCTCGTTGAGAAAAACGGTTTGAATGATGATCGGGCCATGGCGTGATGTCACGCTGTGAAAAGTTGTTAGCAGATTAGATTTGTGGAATATTGTACTCTCTACGTTGGTATGTGGAATTTGTTTTGCTGAGCCGGACACGATCCTTGTGTTCAAAATCTTCTATGGAGTATTCGGAGAAGGAACCCGCCTTGCAATGTCGAAGACAATCTGCGCGCTGGACTCGTCGTCATTGAAGCCTGGTTCAGGGGCTACCGAGGGAGTCCTGGATTAAGGGGTCCTCGGACAGCCGGACTATGTACTTGTGTCGGACTATTGGACTATGAAGATACAAGATTGAAGACTTCGTCCCGTGTCTGGGTGGGACTCTCCTTTGCGTAGAAGGCAAGCTTGGCAATTCGCATATGTAGATTTCCTTCTCTGTAACCGACTCTGTGTAACCCTAGCCCCCTCTGGTGTCTATATAAACCGGAGGGTTTAGTCCGTAGGACAACAACAATCGGAATCATAGTCTAGCTTCTAGGGTTTAGCCTCTATGATCTCGTGGTAGATCAACTCTTGTAATACTCATATCATCAAGATCAATCAAGCGGGAAGTAGGGTATTACCTCCATCGAGGGGCCCGAACCTGGGTAAACATTGTGTCCCCCGCCTCCTGTTACCATTAGCCTTAGACGCACAGTTCGGGACCCCCTACCCGAGATCCACCGGTTTTGACACCGACAGCTGGTTAGCACTAAGGCTAGCTGAACAAGAAGAATACATCTAATATAATACCATATTGCAGATGGATTTATCATGAAGCTCAACGCAATAACACATCTAGCAAACTAGTATGGACTGATCATGAAGTTCAACAGAGTACCACATCTACCATAGTACACATGGACTGATCATCAAACTCAAAATATTACCATTGTGCAGTTTGGTGAACTTGTTACCCCATATTAGTTCTTGCCCTCGCCCTGGGTGTAATAGGGCTAGACTTTTTTGATGTTGTGCAACTTTTCGTCTATAGCATTTGTTTTTTTAGTAATATCACGCTTTATTGATCAAGTGTAATCAAAAGAGAGTGCCTCCCGGATACAATCGGGGGTTACATGAAAAATAGAGTCACTAGAGGACTCACAAGATCTAGCTAGAATATGTGCCATGGCATTCGACAAATGATTTACATGATTTAAGCGAACAGACAAGAAGACCGACGTCAACTCCTTGATATCAGCAGTGATAAGCCCCACCGGCAAGCGATCAACTGCAGAAGCATTGGTTCTTTGGATAATTGACAAACAGTCCCACTTGAAAACGACCCTTGAAAATCCTTCCTCACGGGTGAGAGCCACCGCACGCCGTAGCGCCAGTGCTTTAGCTAATTCTGGGGCGGTAACCTCGTCAACATGCTCGCGGCAAGCCAACAAGCAATCTCCGATGTGGTTCCTGGTTACCACACCAATTCCCATCCGTCGAGACTCCTTAAAGAGTCCAACATCCACATTAACGGCCACTACATCTGCGGGCGGCGGAACCCATTTTACAGGAGATACTGGGGTATCACGCCTTATAGCAAATGCAGTTCCACCACAATTCTACGCAATGAAGTCAATATAAGCCAAAGCTTTCTCAGCCACTCTGCGATGATGCACCCTAACATCATTGTATCTTCCATCATTCCAGGCCTGCCAAATGTGCCAGATTGTTACTACCAAAGTTGTGGCCTCGAGAAAGGTCGCTTGTTGAATGAAATCAAATATCCACTTCTTGGTATGAACAAAACCTTTTGTAACATCCCAAATTTTCAATTTGGAATGTTATACACATGTCATCATATGCATATCATATTTTATTTGCATTTTGGTTTTGATCCTAGAAATTCTAAGCAACTCAAGGACCCAGGAGAGAGTTGGGGATTTCAAGTATTTTCATATTTGAATTTTCTCAAATTTGAAAAGAGGATCATTTTGGTTTTAATGTTTTTCTCTCTGAATATTTCCAATATTAAAATAAATGAGAGGAGATAAAAGGACTTCTCCAAAATAAAGGAAATATTGGAGGAAAAATGTTAAAATCGAATAAATATTTTAATTGGATTTTTATTGCTATTTTATTTGAATTAGAAAAATATGCATTCATTAAAATTGCATTTTAGCCCAGATAAATGTTCACATCTTCCTAAATTTTATTAGAGGACCGCGAAAATTTATTTCAGAATTTTTGCACTCTGTTTGATATTTCTTTTTATTTATTTACTCCGTCCGTTTAAAAAAATGCGAACTTACTCTGGGCCATGCCCGAGCCGGACACGTCCCGCCGGCCACTTTAAAAGGCGAGGCCTATCGGTGTATAAAAGTAGGGGCTCTCCTTTTGACTCCTTTACTTGTGCACGGGCAGTCAGAGTCGCGTGCCACGGCCACACACAACATGGCAAAGGAGGGAAGCCGGAGAGAAGCCGAAGGCACGAGACAAACAGGGCAACATCAAGGACCAAGGCCACCAAGTGCAGATGGACGAAGCAGGTTTCCCCGGCAAGACCCTTGCCGGGGCGGCTCGCCCACACCAGCGGAGTGAGCCACCTTTGAACCCCACGGCCTCCAACACCATCAACTATGTTGGACCAGGGCTCGGGAGGCACCTCCATGGTGGCATGCAGATCTTTGTGAAGGCAAAGAATATTCAAGATCAGATAAGGATTGTGTCACGCCCAATATGTGATACTATCCTAAAGAGACTCGAAGGTCCCACCAAGGATAGAACCGCATATTGAGACGCATTTTGCAAGGTGGATATCATTACATCAACATTACATAATGGATGGGGATACATACAAGGCATACAATGCCACAAGAGTACATCAATACAACATACATAAGAGCATCATCCGACTACGGATGAAACACAAACAGAAACTCAAACAACATCCACCCTGCTAGCCCAGGCTGCCGACCTGGAACCTATCCCCTGATCGAAGAAGAAGCAGAAGAAGAACTCCAAAACAAGCAAACATTGCTCTCGCATCATGATCATCGCATAACCTGTACCTCCAACTGTTGTTGTAGTAATCTATGAGCCACGAGGACTCAGCAATCCCATTACCATGGGTATCAACACTAGCAAAGCTTAATGGGAAAGGAAGGGGTAAAGTGGTGAGGTTGCAGCAGCGACTAAGCATATATGGTGGCTAACATACACAAATAAGAGCGAGAAGAGAGCAAACGGAACGATCGTGAAACTAGCAATGATAAGAGGTGATCATGAACTCCTACTTATGTCAAACATAACCCAAAACCGTGTTCACTTCCCGGACTCCGCCGAAAAGAGACCATCACGGCTACACACGCGGTTGATGCGTTTTAATTCAGATCTGGTGTCAAGTTATCTACAACCGGACATTAACAAATTCCCATCTGCCACATAATCGCGGGCATGACTCTCGAAAGTTTATACCCTGCAGGGGTGTCCCAACTTAGCCCATGATAAGCTCTCGCGATCAACGAAGGATATTCCTTCTCCCAGGAAGACCCGATCAGTCTCGGAATCCCGGTTTACAAGACATTTCGACAATGGTAAAACAAGATCAGCAAGACCGCCCGATGTGTCGACAATCTTGATAGGAGTCGCACGTATCTCGTTCTCAGGACACACCGGATAAGCTAAGCGTACATGTACCAACTTAACCCAAGTTGCCAAGGGATGGTCCCGCACGGTACTCTAGTTTGGACCAACACTTAGACAAGCATTGGCCCCGGGGGGGGGGGGGATAAAATAAAGATGACCCACGGGTTGCCTGACCCAAGGGAAAGGTATAGGTGGTGGTGAGGCAAATGGTAAAACCAAGGTTGGGCCTTGCTGGAGGAGTTTTATTCAAAGCAAACTGTCAAGGGGTCCCATAAATCACCCAACCGCGTAAGGAACGCAAAATCCGGGAACATAAAACTGGTATGACGGAAACTAGGGCGGCAAGAGTGGAACAAAACACCAGGCATAAGGCCGAGACTTCCACCCTTTACCAAGTATATAGATGCATTAATTAAATAAGAGATATTGTGATATCCCAACCATAATCCTGTCCACCATGGAGCAATCTTCAACTTCACCTACAACTAGCAATGCTATAAGAGGGGCTGAGCAAAGCGGTAACATAGCCAAACAACGGTTTGCTAGGAAGGGTGAAAAGGTTAGAGGCTGACATGACAGTTTGGGAGGCTTGAAGAACAAGTGATAGGTAGCGCAGCATAGCGATAGAACGAAGCAACTAGCATAGCAATGATAGTAATGAGATCCAAGGTGACGGTCATCTTGCCTGAAATCCCGCAAGGAAGAAGAACGAGTCCATGAAGAATACGAACGGATGAAGCCGAGCCAAGCGTAGACGAACGAATCCTCACGATCGTAACGAAATAGGGACTATCGAGAAGAAGCACACAACATAGTAAACACACCACATATATACATGACATGATGCATGACAAAGCTACATGGAGCTACTCATGGCAAAAGATGATGCATACAAGACCAACACATTAAAGCAAGTTTAAATGAGGCCGGAAACACCATAGAACTAATCTGGTAAGTCCTCATATGCAAATTTCGAAATTGGTCTAAATCCGAATAAACCTTATGTTCAAGTTGTTAAACAGCAAGTTAAGATGCACCAAGATGATCTTCACGAGATTCTAGTCAAGTTGCATATAAAGTTCATTTGGTTCAGAGCTACGGCCTAGAAGATATGAGCAAAACAAGTTAAACATGGCATTGATGCTAAATGCATCCAAACATCAAGCAAACACCTCAAAACAAGGATGCAACATGATAATATGAAACTACATGCAATTCTAAGCAAGTTTCATATAGGGCACACTCAAAACGGAGCAACGGTTCAACACATACACTCTATACAAGTTTAAAGGACAAGCTGTCCAAAACAGGAACTAGGCATCTAGCAAGCATCAAAACAATATGCTACAACATCTCAACGTAAGAACAAAAGGCATGGGCATGAATTACAGGTAAAGGATGACAAAACATGAACTCTGAGCTATCTCCAGAAAACACTAGAACATTCTCAAAAGCACATGGCAAGATTGCAAATAATAACAGTTTCAGGCTTAGCAGAAATAACATCAGGTTGCAATGTTTAGAGCTATCAAACAACATGTTACAGAAACTTATCATGGCAAACAAAGGCATGTAATGAATCTAATAATTGCATATAACAAAAATCCTTTACTGACCATGAGCCAAAAGGGCACAGAAAATATGATGGCACCCATGTAAACATAGCAAGAGATATGACAGATTCAGACATGGCAGGAACAACAATAAGTAGGCATGTTGGTGAGCTTGTACAACTCACCACAGAGCAATAAATGGCATGAAAAGGTGACAAACAATAAGAATACATGTTTATGAAGCTAGTCATGGCAATAGAAAGTTCATAGAGCGCATGGATCACTAGCAAAGCTCATGGCAAAACTGAACTTAATGTTGACAGACTGACAGCATCATTATTTAGCAATTTGAGAGAAAGAACACAACAAGCTACAGCAGGCTATAAATTCAATCAGGGGCATGTATGGATATAGCATGACATGTATAACAAAACATCCTTAGTTAACATCTCCAGATTATGCATAGAATGACTTGTAGCAGCAGGTTTACTTAGCATCATAATATAACAGAATCAGTCTAGCAAAACAGCAACATCAAGTACCCTACTTCACGAGCTCGATGCACTCACTACAAGAATAACACAAATACATAAATGGCACCACTGTGAAGATGGCATGACATACTTCACAACACATGTAGGGCTCAAGTTCATAGGAGGCACATATTAAACATGGCAAAAATGACAAATGTCCAAATCCTGATAAGAATCTGAAACTAACATTACATAGCACTCTTGGAACAACATTTACGGCATCAAGATTAGCTCAAATGAACATGGTTTAATGGAATGAAATGAAGTACTCGTTGAGGCAAACAATTTTATATGCTACACGCCCAAAACGGAGCCACGGATGCGGAGCTTTGATGCGAAGAAGTATGCTAAAAATAATTGGGACTTGGTGGAATTTACCCTCGTCGAAAACGGGACGGAGGGAAGCGGGACGGGCAGATCCAGGACGCGGGCACCCGTTTGGATCACGTCCTGGTGGATCTCATCCACCCGGACCGGATCTGGCTCCGGCGACATGGCGGCGCCGGCGACGAAGCTCCGGCGAGCGGCAGAGGAAGACGACGACGCGCGAACGTCGAGGTGGCGGAGCCCTGCGCGGGGCCGCAGTCGGTGGAGACGGGCGACGACCGGGTGGCGCGGTGGTCCGGCGACCGAGGCGGCGGGGGAGGACGCCGGCGGGGAGCGGGGTGGTGGTGCAGGCGTGAGGCGGCGGCGCACGGCGGTGAGGCGTGGGCAGGCGGCGGACGGAACGGGCCACGGGGGCCGGAGGCGGGCTCGGTGGGCTGGCGGCGCGGGGGCGGTGGCATAACCACGTGGCAGCGCGGGATTCGCCGGGCCGGCGGCTGGACATGTCCAGGCGCGGTGGGGATCTCGTCCGGCGGCGAAGAGGGAAAAAATGCTAGGGTTAGGGGTGGAAATCATCCGCGAATTTCGGGGGAGGGGACTTATTTATAGATTCTGGGAGCTAGGAGAGTCCAAATGGGGTGCGGTTTTCGCCCACACGATCGTGATCGAACGACCAAGAGCATAGAGGGGGTTTGGATGGGCTCATGGGCTGTTATTAAGGGGTGTTGGGCTGCACACAAAAGAAGCTTTTACGGTTACCCGGTTAACCGTTGGAGTATCAAACGGACTCCAAATGGCACGAAACTTGACAGGCGGTCTACCGGTGGTGTACCAAGGCCACTTGGCAAACCTCGGGCCATTTCGAGAAAGTTTAACACCCGCTCACAACAAGAGACAAAAGGGGGACCTGGAGGACATAGGAGTGCCGGATTGCAAAACGTACAACGGGAAAAATGCTCGGATGCATGAGACGAACACGTATGCAAAATGAAATGCACATGATGACATGGAAAAGTGCAACACGCAAGCAAGTGACATGGCAATGATGGCGAATAACTGGCGGACACCCGGCGCAACAAATCCGGGGCATTACAACTCTCCTCTACTAACAAGAGATCTCGTCCCGAGATCTTCGGACCGAGACGGAAGGGAAAAAGGGATGAGTGAAACAAGAACTCAAGAGAAGAAGCAAAGAGTCGAGAGCACTCGAGAAGAAGAGAGGAACAACGAGAATGACGAGAATCGAAAGCTCACGGAATCACATAGACTATGAAACCACTCCGGTTAGAACGAGATAAGAAATGAATAAGACTGAAAGGATTTAGGCAGCACTCCGGCTGAAACATGGAGGAATAGGACACGAGCTTGAGAGGATGGAATGATACTTGATGAAGACATGACACATAACCTCTGGAAAGAATTTAAAGAGTTGAATGAAAAGAACGGAGAAGAAAATGACAACTTGTGCCACGAATAAAATTGAAAGCATCTTTCGAAGGAAGGTTTAAACGGAGTTGTTGAGAAAATCAACAATGAAAAGAATAAGCTTGTTGTGGACTTATAGGTAACATCTCAAGATCATAAGGTGATAACCGACCACAAATGGAAATGATTGGATAGCTTAGAAGAATGAAGAAATGCAAAACTCCACTTCAATAGAATACGGAGATTTAATTGCACTTCGAGATGCAAGAAGAAAAGATACTTGAATTTCTCCAACAAAATGTTGATGAACTCTTGAAGAATGAATTAAATCATGAAGAACCCCCATGAAGAATTCCGAAAAACAAAAGGATTAAATAAATGAAGGTTCAAAAGAACAAGATAAGCCTTGCGATGATTTAGATGGAGGTCCGAACGAGATGGCTGAGGAAATAGGACTCTGGAAAAGAAAAGATGAAAACACTTGGAACTAGAATTTATTCCTCAAGAACAAACTATAAGGAAGGGATTGCTTGACGATGATGAAGTAAGAATAAGAATTACGTTATGCTATCCTCACCAAATTAAATTGATGACAAGCAACGGATTTTGCATACTACTTATTCTTCTTGAAAATGATGAGAAGTGACATATCGCAAACTTGAGAAGGTCTTCATGAACCACCGGTAGGATTGGAAAGAACGAATGGATTAAAATGATAATCAAGGAAAAAGAATCTGAAAGAACCACCATTAGAATTCGGAAATGACTGACGAAAGAGAATGAAACACCGGGAATAATTAGAAGAACCAATATGCTAGAGGGGATTTGGATGCAAAAGAATAAAGAGATCATGAACTGATTAAAGAACACTTGAACGAAGCACCGGGATAATTGGATAATGGTAGCTGAATGATGGCCTCCGGTGAAAAGAAACATAAATCAACTCCTCACAAACTCCGTATGGGTGAGAAAAGGAATATCTGACAAATGGAATAAATTGAGAGGATAACATGAAGCTAGAACCACAAAACTTCGAGAGAACGGGCAAGATGGAAAAACTCTTCTTCGATCTTCAAATGACGATGGGAAACACCACCAAAATTTCTTTGATACTTCGGAAGAATGAAAAAGAGGAAGGGTTGCACAAAATATGAAAAGAATTTGAAAGCGTTCTTGGAGAAGGCATGTGACTGATGGGATCCACTCTTACATCACACTTGAAAAGAATTGAGAATAACTCCGGGGGAATTAGAAGAGTCATGTAAGATCCTGGGAAAAGACCTGTGGGTTAGGGCCCACTAAAAGAAAACACCGTTGAAAAGGATTATTGAAGAGATAGATGATGCACCGGAACAATTCAAATATTTGAATGAGGTGACAACCTCGAATTAATTCGAACATAGAGGAATCTCCTGAGATGTCTTCCGAACTCCGGAATGATAAATTATGAGAGGCGAACGAGAAAGGAGAACATTTTTGCCAAGGGAAATAATACGATCAACACCGAAAAACTTGAATTGAGTCCACCGGAAAAAGAAAAGGGATGAAGAATGACGAACGAGAGGAGAATTCACCAGTTGAAATAATTGAGGGAAGACTGAAGAGGCTCCGTACACATGAAATTGATGCTCGAAATAGACTCAGACTCCGGGAAGAAGAGGGTGGGAGGGCGGGAAAACAAAGGCAACTTGGAAGTGAAAAAAACCCGATGAATAACTTGAAGAGAAAACATCGGTTGAAATCATTGAGGAAAGAATGCAAAGGCTTCGCACGAGTAAGATGGATACTCGATTATGGACTCCGACTCCGAGAAGAAAAGGGTAGGCGGGTGAAAAAATAACAAATACAAGTCCGGATGGGAAAAACACCATCGATTGAAAAGAGCTGAGAATTGATCTCCCAAAGACAAAGAGGGTCAAATCAGCTTGCCGAGAAACGCACCGTACACAAGAGGATGGACACGAATGAAAACTAACCCCGTGATCCTAAAGAAAAATTTGAAGGGGAAGAGGAGTAGTTCAAAACAGCTACTCAAGATTCCTTACCAAAGCAACGAAGGGGTTGAGGAGTAAAAAGAAATCCTACTCTCTGATATAACTAGACTCCGAAAAAGATTTTTTTTTCTAGACTCAACTACGGCCAAACTACACGATCAATCATGGGGGGCTCCTAGGGTCGGTCGAGGCTCTGATACCAACTTGTCACGCCCAATATGTGATACTATCCTAAAGAGACTCGAAGGTCCCACCAAGGATAGAACCGCATATTGAGACGCTTTTTGCAAGGTGGATATCATTACATCAACATTACATAATGGATGGGGATACATACAAGGCATACAATGCCACAAGAGTACATCAATACAACATACATAAGAGCATCATCCGACTACGGATGAAACACAAATAGAAACTCAAACGACATCCACCCTGCTAGCCCAGGCTACCGACCTGGAACCTATCCCCTGATCAAAGAAGAAGCAGAAGAAGAACTCCAAAACAAGCAAACATCGCTCTCGCGTCATGATCATCGCATAACATGTACCTGCAACTGTTGTTGTAGTAATCTGTGAGCCACGAGGACTCAGCAATCCCATTACCATGGGTATCAAGACTAGCAAAGCTTAATGGGAAAGGAAGGGGTAAAGTGGTGAGGTTGCAGCAGCGACTAAGCATATATGGTGGCTAACCTACGCAAATAAGAGCGAGAAGAGAGCAAACGGAATGGTCTTGAAACTAGAAATGATCAATAGGTGATCATGAACTCCTACTTATGTCAAACATAACCCAAAACCGTGTTCACTTCCCGGACTCCGCCGAAAAGAGACCATCACGGCTACACACGCGGTTGATGCGTTTTAATTCGGATCTAGTGTCAAGTTATCTACAACCGGACATTAACAAATTCCCATCTGCCACATAACCGCGGGCACGGCTCTCAAAATTTTATACCCTGTAGGGGTGTCCCAACTTAGCCCATGATAAGCTCTCGCGATCAATGAAGGATATTCCTTCTCCCAGGAAGACCCGATCAGTCTCGGAATCCCGGTTTACAAGACATTTCAACAATGGTAAAACAAGACCAGCAAGACCGCCCTGTGTCGACAATCCCGATAGGAGTCGCACATATCTCGTTCTCAAGACACACCAGATAAGCTAAGCGTACAGGTACCGACGTAACCCAAGTTGCCAAGGGATGGTCCCGCATGGTGCTCTAGTTTGGACCAACACTTCGACAAGCATTGGCCCGGGGGCTAAAATAAAGATGACCCTCGGGTTGGCTGACCCAAGGGAAAGGTATAGGTTGTGGTGAGGCAAATGGTAAAACCAAGGTTGGGCCTTGCTGGAGGAGTTTATTTAAAGCGAACTGTCAAGGGGGTCCCATAAATCACCCAACCGCGTAAGGAACGCAAAATCCGGGAACATAACACCGGTATGAAGGAAACTAGGGTGGCAAGAGTGGAACAAAACACCAGGCATAAGGCCGAGCCTTCCACCCTTTACCAAGTATATAGATGCATTAATTAAATAAGAGATATTGTGATATCCCGACCATAATCATGTCCACCATGGAGCAATCTTCAACTTCACCTTCAACTAGCAACGCTATAAGAGGGGCTGAGCAAAGCAGTAACATAGCCAAACAACGGTTTGCTAGGAAGGGTCAAAAGGTTAGAGGCTGACATGACAATTTGGAAGGCTTGAAGAACAAGTGATAGGTAGCAGCTTAGCGATAGAACGAAGCAACTAGCACATCAATGATAGTAATGAGATCCAAGGTGACGGTCATGTTGCCTGAAATCCCGCAAGGAAGAAGAACGAGTCCATGAAGAAGACGAACGGATGAAGCCGAGCCAAGCGTAGACGAACGAATCCTCACGATTGCAACGAAACGGGAACTATCAAGAAGAAGCAAACAACATAGTAAACACACCACATATATACATGACATGATGCACAACCAAACATGATGCATGACAAAGCTACATGGAGCTACTCAGGGCTAAAGATGATGCATACAAAACCAACACATCAAAGCAAGTTTAAATGAGGCTGGAAACAATATAGAACTAATCCGGTAAGTCCTCATATGCAAATTTCAAAATTGGTCCAGATCTGAATAAACCTTATGTTCAAGTTTTTAAACAGCAAGTTAAGATGCACCAAGATGATCTTCACGAGATTCTAGTCAAGTTGCATATAAAGTTCATTTGGTTCGGAGCCACGGCCTAGAAGATATGAGCAAAACAAGTTAAACATGGCATTGATGCTAAATGCATCCAAACATCAAGCAAATGCCTCAAAAAAAGGATGCAACATGATAATATGAAACTACATGCAATTCTAAGCAAGTTTCATATAGGGCACCCTCAAAACGGAGCACCGGTTCAACACATACACTCTATACAAGTTTAAAGGACAAGCTGTCCAAAACAGCAACTAGGCATCTAGCAAGCATCAAAACAACATGCTACAGCATCTCAACGTAAGAACAAAAGGCATGGGCATGAAGTAAAGGTAAATCATGACAAAACATGAACACTGAGCTATCTCCAGAAAACAACACAACATGCTCAAAAGCACATGGCAAGATTGCAAATAATAACAGTTTCAGGCTTAGCAGAAATAATATCAGGTTGCAATGTTTAGAGCTATCAAACAACATGTTAAAGGAACTTATCATGGCAAACAAAGGCATGGCATGAATCTACTAATTGCATATAACAAAAGACCCTTACTGACCATGAGCCAAAAGGGCACAGAAAATATGATGGCACCCATGTAAACATAGCAAGAGATATGACAAATTCAGACATGGCAGGAACAACAATAAGTAGGCATGTTGGTGAGCTTGTACAACTCACCACAGAGCAATACATGGCATGAAAAGGTGACAAACAGAAAAATACATGTTTATGAAGCTAAGAATGGCAAGATCAAGTTCATAGGGTGCATGGATCACTAGCAAAGATCATGGCAAAACTGAACTTAATGTTGACAGGCTGACAGCAACATTATTTAGCAATTTGAGAGCAAGATTACAATAAGCTACAGCAGGCTATAAATGCAATCAGGGGCATGGATGGATAGAGCATGACATGTATAACAAAACATCCTTAGTGAACATCTCCAGATCATGCATATAATGACTTGTAGCAGCAGGTTTACATAGCATCATAATATAACAGAATCAGTCTAGCAAAACAGCAATAGCAAGTACACTACTTCACGAACTCGATGCACTCACTACAAAAATCAAAAAAATACAAGGATGGCACCACTGTGAAGATGGCATGACATACTTCAAAATACATGTAGGGCTCAAGTTCATAGGAGGCACACATTAAACATGGCAAAAATGACAAATGTCCAAATCCTAATAAGAATCTGAAACTAACATTACATAGCACTCTTGGAACAACATTTAGGGCATCAATATGAGCTCAAATGAACATGGTGCAATGTCACGAAACGAAGTGCCCGTTTAGGCGAACAATTTGATATGCTACACGCCCAAAATGGAGACATGGATGCGGAGTTATGATGCGAAGAAGTATGCTAAAAAATAACTGGGACTTAGTGGAATTTACCCTCGTAGAAAACGGGACGGAGGGAAGCGGGACGGGCGGATCCGGGATGCGGGCGCCCATTTAAATCACGTCCTGGTGGATCTCATCCACCGAGACCGGATCTGGCTCCGGTGACATGGCGGCACCGGCGACGAAGCTCCGACGAACGGCAGAGGAGGACGGCGACGCGCGGGCGACAAGGTGGCGGAGCCCTGCACGGGGCCGCAGTCCGTGGAGACGGGCGACGACCGGGTGGCGCGGTGGTCCAGCGACCGAGGCGGCGGGGCAGGACACCGGCAAGGAGCGGGGTGGCGGCGCACGGCGGCGAGGCGCGGGCAGGCGGCGGGCGGAACTGGCCACGGGGGCCGGAGGCGGGCTTGGTGGGCCGGCGGCGCGGGGGCGGTGGCGTAGCCATATGGCAGCGCGGGATTCGCCGGGCCGGCGGCTGGACATGTCCAGGCACGGTGGGGATCTCGTCCGGTGGCGGAGAGGGGAAAAATGCTACGGTTAGGGGTGGAAATCATCCGCGAATTTCGGGGGAGGGGACTTATTTATAGATTCTGGGGGCTAGGAGAGTCCAAATGGAGTGTGGTTTCCGCCCACACGATCATGATCGAACGACCGAGAGCATAGAGGGGGTTTGGATGGGCTCATGGGCTGTTATGAAGGGGTGTTGGGCTGCACACAAAAGAGGCTTTTACGGTTACCCGGTTAACCGTTGGAGTATCAAACGGACTCCAAATGACACGAAACTTGACAGACGGTCTACCGGTGGTGTACCAAGGCCGCTTGCCAAACCTCGGGCCATTCCAAGAAAGTTTAACACCCGCTCTCAACAGGAGACAAAAGGGGGACGCCAGAGGACATAGGAGTGCCGGATTGCAAAACGTACAACGGGAAAAATGCTCGGATGCATGAGACGAACACGTATGCAAAATGAGATGCACATGATGACATGGAAAAATTCAACACGCAAGCAAATGACATGGCAACGACGATGAATAACTGGCGGACACGTGGCGCAACGAATCCGGGGCGTTACAGATTGGAGGGCGACAATCCTTGTCAAGATCCTTGCCGGGGAAAATCCACAAGGCCCCCGGCAAGATCCTTGCCAGGGACGCCAGCATGCCACGGCAAGACCCTTGCCAAGCGTGACAGCAGGGCCACCGCCAGGCCCGCACCAACCAAATCCCCACCGCTGTTCACATGCAGCTGCCAGCCCAACCAACTGGGCAGGCACCTGCGTGGCGACATGCAACTTCCAGGCCAACTCAGCGCACACCTGCGTGGCGGCATGCAGATCTTCGTGGAGGCTCCACCACCGCGCCACCTCAGCTGCTTGCCTGCCTACATGGCACTGCATGCATCGCTGGGCAGGGCATGTGTCGAAGCGACGAGGAGCAGTGACGGACAGGACGGGCCTTGCTCTCGTCCCCGATAAAGCGAGAGGACACCTAAGCTACGCATTAAATGTGTCTTGTCCAATAATACGGGCGATAAGCTTGCAGTACTGTAGGCCTTTCCACCTCTTGTGTGCCACTGTGGCAGCCCCTTTCGCTTATAAAAGGAGGCCCATGGCGTACTGGAGAGTGATTCGGCTCTTTCGAACCATGCAGCGCCCATAGCTAGTTCGAGAGCTCAAGAACACTCAATACATCCACCAAAGTAGGACTAGGGTTTTATGCATCCTCGTGGCCCGAACCTGGGTAAATGATCCTTGTGCTGACTATTAGTCCTGCTCTTCTCACAACCCTGCACCCCGCAACCGTAGTAGGGATTCTTGTGATCCCATAGGTGTCGTTTCCCACAGACATCTTTGGCGCGCCAGGTAGGGGGCGCAATTGTGAGAATCTGGTCTAGTAGTTGGCCTAGCAGTTCTTCATCGCCACGGCTCCCGCGGAGAAGGCAGCCAAGAGAGCGGCGCTGCCTGCGAGCGCAAAGGATGCCAGGGCAGCGACAAGAAAGCTAGCTCACGCCAAATTCTAAATTTTCTCCTTAATATAAGGTTATCGTCCTCGGAGATTCTGCCTATGTATGGGAAACATGTGCGCAGAGGGGCTCTCCCGCAATTGGCAATGCCCTTGTTCTGTTTTGAGTCTGCTCAAGAGCTCAAGTGGCGGCGTCGAGGGAGGCAGGGTAGCCTTCCACAATTAGCAACGCTCTCGACTCTAACTCGAGTCAAGCTCGATAGTTCGAGCGGCCGCACTAAGGGTGGTAAGGTGGTTCGCCCGGAAGCAAGCGCACCCAGCAGGCCAATGAGGATCTGTCCTCAAGATGTCGCCATGGGTTTATGCGCCGGCAATCCCACCTAGTTAGCGTAGGGTGAACATACAAAAGCATATCGAACAGGAAAATAACATGCATAATGTCAGGAGTACTGCAGAGTTATATTACAGAAATTGTCACCGCGGTTCTAACTAAATAGCAATTGTCTTGGTCATGAACCTGCAGCGGCGATAAGAAACGGGGTGCCTAGTCCCGGCGCTGGCCCTTCAACCTCTTGATTTTGTCGATGCGGCTGAGGATGGGCTTGATACGCTCCTTGAGCGCCGCGATGTCAGCATCCTCCGGGAAGCTCTTTAGCGCAGCTTCGAAGTCGAGGTCAGGATGCCAATGCGCTATCTTGGCAAGCACCTTGGTCATGACTGTCGGTGTCAAAACCAGCGGATCTCGGGTAGGGGGTCCCAATCTGTGCGTCTTAGGCTGATGGTAACAGGAAGTGATACGTCTCCAACGTATCTATAATTTTTGATTCCTCCATGCTACTTTATCTACTGTTTTGGACTATACTGGGCTTTATTTTCCACTTTTATATTACTTTTGGGACTAACCTATTAACCGGAGGCACAGCCCAGAATTGCTGTTTTTTTGCCTTTTTTAGTATTTTGAAGAAACAGAATATCAAACGGAGTCCAAACGGAATGAAACCTTCGGGATCGTGATTTTCCAACCGAACGTGATCCAGGAGACTTGGACCCTACTCCAAGAAGCACCTGAGGCGGTCACGAGGGTGGAGGGCGCGCCCCCCTGGGCGCGCCCCCCTACCTCGTGGGCCCCTCGGAGCTCCACCGACGTACTCCTTCCTCCTATATATACCTACGTATCCCCGAACGAGCAGAACAGCAGCCAAAAACCTAATTCCACCGCCGCAACTTTCTGTATCCACGAGATCCCATCTTGGGGCCTGTTCCGGAGCTCCGCCGGAGGGGGAATCCACCATGGAGGGCTTCTACATCATCACCATAGCCCCTCCAATGAAGTGTGAGTAGTTTACTCCAAACCTTCGGGTCCATAGCTAGTAGCTAGATGGCTTCTTCTCTCTTTTTGGATCTCAATACAATGTTCTCCCCCTCTCTCGTGGAGATCTATTCGATGTAATCTTCTTTTTGCGATGTGTTTGTTGAGATCGATGAATTGTGGATTTATGATCCAGTATTATCTATGGAAAATATTTGATTCTTCTCTGAATTCTTTTATGTATGATTGAGTTATCTTTGCAAGTCTCTTCGAATTATCTTTTTGGTTTGGCCAACTAGATTGGTAGTTCTTGCAATGGGAGAAGTGCTTAGCTTTGGGTTCAATCTTGCGGTGTCCTTACTCAGTGACCGAAAGAGTTGCAAGGCACGTATTGTATTGTTGCCATCGAGGATAACAAGATGGTTTTTTTATCATATTGCATGAATTTATCCCTCTACATCATGTCATCTTGCTTACGGCGTTACTCTGTTTTTACTTAATACTCTAGATGCATGCTGGATAGCGGTCGATGAGTGGAGTAATAGTAGTAGATGCAGAATCGTTTCGATCTACTTGTTTTGGACGTGATGCCTATATACATGATCATCGCCTAGATATACTCATAACTATGCTCAATTCTGTCAATTGCTCAACAGTAATTTGTTCACCCACCGTAGAATACTTATGCTCTTGAGAGAAGCCACTAGTGAAACCTATGGCCCCCGGGTCTATTCTCATCATATCAATCTATATCACTTTATTTACTTGCTTTGTTTTTACTTTGCCTTTACTTTTTACTTTGCATCTATCTATCAAAAATACCAAAAATATTATCTCTATCAGATCTCACTCTCGTAAGTGACCGTGAAGGGATTGACAACCCCTAAGCGTTGGTTGCGAGTTGCTATCGTTTTGTGTAGGTACGAGGGACTTGTGCGTGGTCTCCTACTGGATTGATACCTTGGTTCTCAAAAACTGAGGGAAATACTTACGCTACTTTACTGCATCATCCTCTCCTCTTCGGGGAAATCCAACGCAGTGCTCAAGAGGTAGCAAGAAGAATTTCTGGCGCCGTTGCCGGGGAGGCTCACGCAAGCAAGTCAACATACCAAGTACCCATCGCAATCCCTATCTCTCGCATTACATTATTTGCCATTTGCCTCTCGTTTTCCTCTCCCCCACTTCACCCTTGCCGTTTTATTTGCCCTCTCTTTCCCAATCTCCTCCTCTCTTTCCCGTTTGCCTTTTCCTGTTGCCTTTCTGTTTGCTGTGTGTTGGATTACTTGTTGCCATGGCACAAGATAATACCAAATTGTGTGATTTCTCGAATACCAATAATAATGATTTCCTTAGTACTCCGATTGCTCCTCTTAATAATGATGAGTCTTGTGAAATCAATACCGCTTTGTTGAATCTTGTTATGAAAGATCAATTCGCCGGCCTTCCTAGTGAAGATGCCGCTACTCATCTAAACAATTTTGTTGATTTGTGTGATATGCAAAAGAAGAAAGATACGGATAACAATATTGTCAAATTGAAGTTATTTCCGTTTTCACTTAGAGATCGTGCTAAAGTTTGGTTTTCATCTTTGCCTAAAAATAGTATTGATTCTTGGAACAAGTGCAAAGATGCTTTTATCTCTAAGTATTTTCCTCCCGCTAAGATTATCACTCTTAGGAACGACATCATGAATTTTAAACAACTTGATCATGAGCATGTTGCCCAATCTTGGGAAAGAATGAAATTAATGCTTCGCAATTGCCCTACTCATGGTTTGAATTTATGGATGATCATACAAAATTTTATGCCGGATTGAATTTTGCTTCTAGAAATCTTTTAGATTCGGCCGCGGGAGGCACTTTTATGGAAATTACGTTAGGGGATGCTACCAAATTGCTTGATAATATTATGGCTAATTATTCTCAATGGCACACCGAAAGATCTTCTAGTAAGAAAGTGCATGCTATAGAAGAAATCAATGTTTTGAGTGAAAAGATGGATGAACTTATGAAGATGTTTGCTCCTAAAAATACTCCTCTTGATCCCAATGATATGCCTTTATCTACCTTGCTTGAGAATAATAATGAATCTATGGATGTGAATTTTGTTGGTAGGAATAGTTTTGGAAACAACGCTTATAGAGGGAATTTTAATCCTAGGCCTTATCCTAGTAATCCTTCTAATAATTATGGAAATTCCTACAATAACTCTTATGGAAATTTTAATAAGATGCCCTCTGAATTTGAGAGTAGTGTTAAAGAGTTTATGAATTCACAAAAGAATTTTAATGCTTTGCTTGAAGAGAAATTGCTTAAAGTTGATGATTTGGCTAGGAACGTTGATAGAATTTCTCTTATAATTTATTCTTTAAAGCTTAGATCTATTCCCCCTAAGCATGATATCAATGAGTCTCTCAAAGCCATGAGAATTTCCATTGATGAGTGTAAGGAAAGAACCACTAGGATGCGTGCTTCCAAAGATGCCTTTATTAAAGCGTGTTCTTCCAATCCCTATGAAAATCAAGATGAAGATCTAAAAGTTATTGATGTGTCCCCCATTAAATCTTTGTTTTGCAATATGAATCTTGATGAATCTGAATATTATCTTCCTTTACCTAGAAGGCGTTCTAAGAATTCAGAGTTTCTAGATCTTGATGATGAAATTGATGAAAGTGGGATTGAAATTAATAAAAACCGTGATGTTGCTAAACCCACTATTTTGGATCTCAAGGAATTTAATTATGAAAATTGCTCTTTGATTGGTTGTATTTCCTTGTTGCAATCCGTGCTAGAATCTCCTCATGCTTATAGTCAAAATAAGGCCTTTACCGAACACATTGTTGATGCCTTGATGCAATCTTATGAAGAAAAACTTGAGTTGAAAGTTTCTATCCCTAGAAAACTCTATGATGAGTGGGAACCTACTATTAAAATTAAAATTAAAGATTATGAGTTTCATGCTTTATGTGATTTGGGTGCTAGTGTCTCTACTATTCCCAAAACTTTATGTGATTTGCTAGATTTCCGTGATTTTGATGATTGCTCTCTAAACTTGCATCTTGCGGATTCCACTATTAAAAACCTATGGGAAGAATTAATGATGTTCTTATTGTTGCAAATAGGAATTATGTGCCCGTAGATTTTATCATTCTTGATATAGATTGCAATCTTTCGTGTCCTATTATTCTTGGTAGACCTTTCCTTAGAACGATTGGTGCAATTATTGATATGAAGGAAGGGAATATTAGATTCCAATTTCCCTTAAAGAAGGGTATGGAGCACTTCCCTTGAAAGAAAATAAAATTACCTTATGAATCTATCATGAGAGCCACTTATGAATTGCCTACCAAAGATGGCAATACCTAGATCTATCCTTGCTTTTATGCCTAGCTAGGGGCGTTAAACGATAGCGCTTGTTGGGAGGCAACCCAATTTTATTTTGTGTTTTTTGTTTTTGCTTCTGTTTAGGAATAAATAATCCATCTACCTTCTGTTTAGATGTGGTTTTATGTTTTAATTAGTGTTTGTGCCAAGTAGGACCTATAGGATAACCTACGATGATAATTGATTTAATTCTGCTGAAAAACAGAAACTTTGCACGCACGAATATAATTATGATAAATCACTGGAACGTGATTTTGCGTTGATTATTTTTGATGCTGATCGATAAACAAATTGTCCACGACTTCCTATTTTGGTATAATTTTTAGAGTTCCATAAGTTTGCGTTAGTTACAGATTGCTACAGACTATTCTGTTTTTGACAGATTCTGTTTTTCATGTGTTGTTTGCTTATTTTGATGAATCTATGGCTAGTAAATTAGTTTATAAACCATAGATAAGTTGGAATAAAGTAGGTTTAACACCGATATAAATAAATAATGAGTTCATTACAGTACCTTGAAGTAGTCTTTTGTTTTCTTTCTCTAACGGAGCTCACGAGATTTCTGTTGAGTTTTGTGTTGTGAAGTTTTCAAGTTTTGGGTGAATTCTTTTGATGGATTATGGAACAAGGAGCGGCAAGAGCCTAAGCTTGGGGATGCCCATGGCACCCCCAAGATAATCCAAGGACACCAAAAAGTCAAAGCTTGGGGATGCCCCGGAAGGCATCCCCTCTTTCGTCCACTTCCATCGGTAATTTACTTGGAGCTATATTTTTATTCACCAACATGATATGTGTTTTGCTTGGAGCGTCTTGTATTATTTGTGTCTTTGCTTGTTAGTTTACCACAATCATCCTTGCTGTACACATCTTTTGAGAGAGCCATACATGAATTGGAATTTGTTAGAATACTCTATGTGCTTCACTTATATCTTTTGAGCTTGATAGTTTTGCTCATAGTGCTTCACTTATATCTTTTGAGCGTGATAATTTTTGCTCTAGTACTTCACTTAGATCTTTTAGAGCACGGTGGTGGATTTTTTTTAAAGAAACTATTGATCTCTCATGCTTCACTTAGATTATTTTGAGAGTCTTTAATAGCATGGTAATTTGCTTAATGTTAATATACTTGGTGTTCAAGATATGTGAAACTTTCTTTTGAGTGAATTGAATACTAAGATAAGTTTGATGCTTGATAATTGTTTTGAGATATGGAGGTGATAATATCAAAGTCATGCTAGTAGGGTGATTATGAATTTGAGAAATACTTGTGTTGAAGTTTGCAAGTCCCGTAGCATGCACGTATGGTTAAAGTTATGTAACAAATTTGAAACATGAAGTGTACCTGGCTTGTGCATCCTTATGAGTGGCGGTCGGGGACGAGCGATGGTCTTTTCCTACCAATCTATCCCCCTAGGAGCATGCGCGTAGTACTTGAATTTTTGATGACTTCTAAATTTTTGCAATAAGTATATGAGTTCTTTTGACTAATGTTGAGTCCATGGATTATACGCACTCTCACCTTTCCGCCATTGCTAGCCTCTTCGGTACCGTGCATTGCCCTTTCTCACCTTGAGAGTTGGTGCAAACTTCGCCGGTGCATCCAAACCCCGTGATACGATATGCTCTATCACACATAAGCCTCCTTATATCTTCCTTAAAACAGCCACCATACCTACCTATTATGACATTTCCATAGCCATTCCGAGATATATTGCCATGCAAATTCCACCATCATCATCATGACATGCATTACTTTTGTCATATTGCCATTGCATGATCTTGTAGTTGACATCGTATTTGTGGCAAAGCCACCATGCATTATTTTTCATACATGTCACTCTTGATTCATTGCACCATCCCGGTACACCGCCGGAGGCATTCATATAGAGTCATATCTTGTTCTAAGTTTCGAGTTGTAATCCTTGTGTTGTAATCAATAGAAGTGTGATGATCATCATTATTAGAGCATTGCCCAAATAAAAAAAAGAGAAAGGCCAAAAATAAAAAAATAAAGGCCGAAAAAAAAGAAAATAAAAAGGGCAATGCTACTATCTCTTTTTCCACACTTGTGCTTCAAAGTAGCACCTTGACGTAGTCTCATATATTATGCTTCAAAGTAGCACCTTGTTTTCATGTAGTGAGTCTCATATATTGTGCTTCAAAGTAGCACCTTGTTTTTCATGTGGTGAGTCTCATAAGTTGTCTTTTTATACTAGTGGGAATTTTTCATTATAGAACTTGGCTTGTATATTCCTACGATGGGCTTCCTCAAATGCCCTAGGTCTTCGTGAGCAATAAAGTTGGATGCACACCCACTAGTTTTCTTTTGTTGAGCATTCATAGCTCTAGTGCGTCCGTTGCATGGCAATCCCTATTCCTCATGTTGACATCAATTGATGGGCATCTCCATAGCCCGTTGATTATCCTCGTCAATATGAGACTTTCTCCTTTTTTTTGTCTTCTCCACACAATCCCCATCATCATATTCTATTCCACCCATAGTGCTATATCCATGGCTCACGCTCATGTATTGCGTGAAGGTTGAAAAAGTTTGAGATTATTTAAGTATGAAACAATTGCTTGGCTTGTCATCGGGGGTATAGAAGTTGGGAACATCTTTGTGTGACGAAAATGATGAATAGCCTAACTATATGATTTTGTAGGGATGAACTTTCTTTTGCCATGTTATTTTGAGAAGACATGATTGCTTTGATCAGTATGCTTGAATTATTATTGTTTTTGTGTCAATATGAACTTTTGTCTTGAATCTTTCGGATCTGAATATTCATATCACAATTGAGAAGATTTACGTTGAAATTATGCCAAAGTATCACTCCGCATCAAAAATTCTTTTTTATCATTTACCTACTCGAGGACGAGCAGGAATTAAGCTTGGGGATGATTGATACGTCTCCAACGTATCTATAATTTTTGATTGCTCCATGCTACTTTATCTACTGTTTTGGACTATATTGGGCTTTATTTTCCATTTTTATATTACTTTTGGGACTAACCTATTAACCGGAGGCCCAGCCTAGAATTGTTGTTTTTTGCCTTTTTCAGTATTTCGAAGAAACAGAATATCAAACGGAGTCCAAACGGAATGAAACCTTCGAGATCGTGATTTTCCAACCGAACATGATCCAGGAGACTTGGACCCTACCTCGTGGGCCCCTCGGAGCTCCACCGGCGTACTCCTTCCTCCTATATATACCTACGTATCCCTGAATGATCAGAACAGGAGCCAAAAATCTAATTCCACCGCCGCAACTTTCTGTATCCACGAGATCCCATCTTGGGGCCTGTTCCGGAGCTCCGCCGGAGGGGGCATCCACCATGGAGGGCTTCTACATCATCACCATAGCCCCTCCGATGAAGTGTGAGTAGTTTACTTCAGACCTTCGGGTCCATAGCTAGTACCTAGATGGCTTCTATTCTCTTTTTGGATATCAATACAATGTTCTCCCCCTCTCTCGTGGAGATCTATTCGATGTAATCTTCTTTTTGCGGTGTGTTTGTTGAGACCGATGAATTGTGAGTTTATGATCCAGTATTATCTATGGAAAATATTTGATTCTTCTCTGAATTCTTTTATGTATGATTGAGTTATCTTTGAAAGTCTCTTCGAATTATCTTTTTGGTTTGGCCAACTAGATTGGTAGTTCTTGCAATGGGAGAAGTGCTTAGCTTTGGGTTCAATCTTGCGGTGTCCTTACTCAGTGACAGAAAGAGTTGCAAGACACGTATTGTATTGTTGCCATTGAGGATAACAAGATGGGGTTTTTTTATCATATTGCATGAATTTATCCCTCTACATCATGTCATCTTGCTTACGGCGTTACTCTATTTTTATTTAATACTCCAGATGCATGCTGTATAGCGGTCGATGACTGGAGTAATAGTAGTAGATGCAGAATCGTTTCGATCTACTTGTTTTGGACGTGATGCCTATATACATGATCGTCGCCTAGATATACTCATAACTATGCTCAATTCTGTCAATTGCTCAACAATAATTTGTTCACCCACCGTAGAATACTTATGCTCTCGAGAGAAGCCACTAGTGAAACCTATGGCCCCCGGGTCTATTCTCATCATATCAATCTATATCACTTTATTTACTTGCTTTGTTTTTACTTTGCCTTTACTTTTTACTTTGCATCTATCTATCAAAAATACCAAAAATATTATCTCTATCAGATCTCACTCTCGTAAGTGACCGTGAAGGGATTGACAACCCCTAAGCGTTGGTTGCGAGTTGCTATCATTTTGTGTAGGTACGAGGGACTTGTGCGTGGTCTCCTACTGGATTGATACCTTGGTTCTCAAAAACTGAGGGAAATACTTACGCTACTTTACTGCATCATCCTCTCCTCTTCGGGGAAATCCAACGCAGTGCTCAAGAGGTACCAGGAAGCAAGGGACACAATGTTTACCCAGGTTCGGGCCCTCGCGATGGAGGTAAAACCCTACTTCCTGCTTGATTAATATTGAAGATATGAGTAGTACAAGAGTAGATCTACCACGAGATCGTAGAGGCTAAACCCTAAGAGCTAGCCTATGATGGTATGATTGTAATTGTGATCGGCCTTCTAAGGACCATCCTCTCCGGTTTATATAGACACTGGGGAGGGCTAGGGTTTACATGGAGTCAGTTACAAGGAAGGAAATCTAATATCCATATCGCCAAGCTTGTCTTCCACGCAAAGGAGAGTCCCATCCGGACACGGGCCGAAGTCTTGAGTCTTGTATCTTCACACTTCGATAGTCCGGACAATGTATATAGTCCGGCTGTCTGGATACCCCCTAATCCAGGACTCCCTCAATGACACCCCGGCAGAGCATCCAGGACTCCTTTGTCAGGGAGGCCGCCCGGTTGGAGTGAAGCCGCTACAGGACGCCGACGACCCTCTCAAAGTAGAGGGTCAGGTTGGCATTGGGGCTCAAGCTCGTCTCTGGGGCGTACCTCATGTCCGGCATCCCCATGGTGGCCAGCTGCGTGGTAGCCGAGTTCGTAACAATGGAAGGCGTTGGAGCCAAGCTTCTCTCCCTCCACGTGGTCGTTAAGGTTGGTGGCCTCGTTCCGCCGCAACTGCTTCTCGATCTCCAGGTCCTTGGTAAGGATCCCCTCCAGGGCTTTGGCCTCCGACAGCATCTTCTCGAGATCCTCCAGCTTCAGATTGAGGTCTCTGATGGAGTTGTTGACTTAGGATAGTTCTTCGACCTTGCCGACGGCCATGTCATGCGCTTCCGCCAGGGTGCCGTTGAGCGTGTCCTTCTCCTTAGACAGCTTTAGAGTTTCTCCTTCAGCTCATCCCGCTTCGTCTCCAGCTCCTTCACCTTGTCGGCGTGAACGAGAGCCTGGGCATTGAGTGCCTCCTTGTGCCTCTGCTCCAGCTCTTGGGTCTGCTGCACAACGAGCTTGTCCACCTCTTCATCCTTGCCGCGGAGCATGGCGGCAAGCTCCTCGCGCACGGCAAGTTCCTCCTCCTGGGAATTCAGTGCGGCCTCATGCTGGGTCCGGGCGGCTTCGGCGGCGGCGGCCCAGTTCTTCGCCGCCTCTTGGGCCTTCTTGATGTCGGCCAGCTTCATGGTGAGCTCCACGTCATGCTTTGCCAGCTCGCCCTGGGCGGCCTTCAGCTCGTCTTGAGCCTGGCGGAACCAGTCATGTGCCTCGGCGACACGCCCCTCGAAGTCCGACTCCGCGTTCTCCACCACCGCCGTCCTAGACTTGGCCTTGTCCAAACGAGCGCGATGGAGCGCCTAGAGCTTCCGGAAGCTGGCGCCCATGGCCTAGAGCACCCGCTCCTCCTAGGAACCGTCACCACCAACGCCCAGCTCGTCGACGACCTCGAGCCCGGCAGCAGCAAGCACCTCATCGTCGAACACCTCCCCTTCGATGGGAGCCCTGGTGCTCGACACGCCTGGGAGATTGACAAAGAGGTCGTCGCTCACCTTCAGGTACCTGCCAGAGCCAGAGGCAGCGGACGAGGAGGGCTGGTCGTTAACCACCACTTCCTCGGCAGTGGCCTTGCCGGCCTCCCCGGCAGGTCCCTTGCCGGGCTCCTCGGTGGGCCCCTTGGCGGCGTCCTCAGCAGCGCCCTTGGCGCTCTCCTCGGCGGTGATCTTCTCGGCCTGCACCACGGCATCGTCGGCGACGTCCTTGATCACGGTATCGACCTCCTCTGGGTCCATCGAGGGGAAGTCTGAGTGCCAAGAAGAGGATAGGGCAGGGCCAAGATCAAAAAGCCAGTAAAAAAGAAAGAAAGAATGCAAGCAAAGACAGGAAGCAAGTGGCTTACCCGTGCCAAGCCGAGAAGCAGAAGTGCCTTCTCCGCCAAGGTTTGGCATCGAGGAGAAGCCACCGGCGCCCGTGTTCTCCTCCTCCTCCTCCTTAGTGTGCATGGGCTCGGTGCTTGGTGTCCTTGCCGGGGATGCCCCTTGAGGCAGCGTGGTCGACGGGGGCGGCATGTTGGGAGAAGCCCTCTGCAGCTCCCCTTGATGCTGCTCCCCTCCTACATCCACGGCATGGTCAGTACCAAAGTATCGTGCATGGCGCACGTCGATGAAGGATGGGTGATGGACTCATGCTGGGGGCTGGGCTGGGGGCTGTTGTACGGGCTGCTCAACACCACCAGTGGCATGCTGGAGGTGCCTGCCGGGGGCTGGCCACTCGTCAAAATCCTGGACCTCTTCGCCCTCTGGGCCAGTGTCTCCACGTCCCTGCGAGATGAAGATAATTCAGAATGGGCGGCACCATTTGAGGAAATGGAAGGAAAAAAAGAAGAGTAGGGGGAAAGTAGAGCTTACTCTTCCTCCTCCTCCTCCTCCGCTGCTTTCCTCTTCCTCTCTAGGCTGAGGGGTCCAAAGTCAAACGCGATCCCTGCGCCACTGTCTGCCAGAGAAGGGGGAGTGCTGGCGTTCGGACGCGCTTGGACAACGAAGAAGCAGATGCCTTCTTTTTCACTGCCACGGCCTTCGCCGCCTTCTTCGTCGTCGCAGCCCTCGTCTGGCACACAGGCGCCTCCTGGGCCTGCCGCAGCTACGCGGCCCGGTCTGGGCATACCGGCTCGCCGGAGGTGGCCCGCCGCAGAACTCGCCCTCTTCTGGTGATTGGAGGGTCGGCGGTCGCGGTCTCCTCCCCCTCGCCCTCCTCTTCCGATGACTCGTCGACCACGTCCTCGATGAAGGGAGCCCCGAAGCCGGCGCTTCTGGCCTCCCCAGCAGCTGTCACCCATCGGGCGAGCTCTTCTTCCTCTGCTTCCGCCGCGGGCTTGTCCCCCACGGCGCCGGCGCTGCCGACCTCCTCGGCGAGCTTTGCCTCCTCCTCGACAAGCTTCTCCTCCGCCACCCTGGTGGCGATGTAGTCCAGCTCCGCCGGAGAGGTGTCCTGAATGAGCCGCGGCTCGGCAGTGACGTACCCCTCGTGCAAGGTGTCTTAGAATTCCTGTACTTGGATCTCATCCGACTCGACCCAGCTCAGGTCAAGGCCGTGCGTGTTGAAGAACGACATCATGGTGATAATCTTGGACTGGCGAGAATTGTTGCACAGCGGGACCACTCCTGCCGGCAACCTGAAAACAGGCTCTTTGGAAACCTTGCTGGCCTTCGCAGCGGCCCTCGCGGCCTTGCCGGACCGCTCGACCTCGCCATCGTCATTGACCTCGAGCTGGAAGATCTGTTGGCAGAGATGGGCATGCCTCAGCACCGTCAGGTTGTGGTCGAGGCTGGGACGGAGCCTCATGATGTCGGCAGCATTCACGAAAAGCCAGGCCGGCCTTCCCTTGTTGTGCAGAGGAGCGATTCGGTGGCGGATGAAGTCCGCCCTGATCATTTCGAGGGTGAGCCCGGCCTGGGTGAGCCGAAGGATCCTGGTGGTGGCAATCATGAGCTTCGCGTCGTCGGCATCGATGTCGCCCCAGTCATTTCCATGGACCGGCGGCTCCTGGCGAACCTCGCAGAATGCTGGCGGGTTCTCCTCCTCAATTCAGCACCACCGGCCCCGCCACTCTTCCCACCTCTCCTACGTGGCGCCCTGTGGGTACGCCCCCTTGGCCCTCGGAATCCAGGCAACGCAACCAGAGATGGCGCCCCATTTTTGGATCTAAGGGGAGAAGTAGTGGCGAAAGAGCGACCTGTTGGGGTGCACCCCGGCGAAGCCCTCACAGAGGTGTGCGAAGAGAGCCATGCACGCCACGACGTTTGGAGTGAAATCCAGAAGGCGGAAGCCATAGGTGTGCATGATGTCCTTGAAGAAATCAGAGAAGGGGGACAGAGCCCGCAAGAGAAGTAGTCGACGAAGAAGGGGTACCGATTTGGAGCGGCCCCAACGCTGGCAGAGACGACCCGCGTGGCTGGATGCCCCATCGTTTCTCCCCCTGTCTTCACCCCCCATAGAGCTTTGAAAAACTCCCGAAGCTCAGTCACACCGACTCTCGAGGGGAAGTAGGCGAACTGCGCCCGTTGCGCCACCAGCTCGCTCTCCGGCTGCTCCATCGCCCCGACATCTTTAGCCACTCCCTTGCTTTTGGTGGATTTGGGCACCATGGCGGTGGCGAGAGGCAAGAGGGCAGAGGATGGCAGGAGCGCAGCGACGATGTACGGAGACAGGGGGCTCGATAAGGAGGAAGAAAGGGGGCGGCGGTTCCATGATTGGAGACGGCGCGGGGAAGGGGTAAAGTGAGCAGTGTGCCCATGGTTATTCCATTTTACAGGGAAGGCGCGGGCCGCCTCCTTTCCCATTAACTGCGATATGACGCATGCGTGCGGGAACCGTCCCACGCATGCGTCCCACGTCACGCACGCTCCTCCACGACGCGTGTTCAACGCGGGTCATGGGGAAGCGCAGCGAACAGAATAGTTACCGCGATGAAATTCGCCCCGCCTGCCCGTGCATCATTCTAGGCCTGGCCCAACAACGTGTCGCGCTTATGTGTGGCCCAGGCTCGGGGGCTCCTATCGGTGCACAAAAGTAGGGGCTCTCCTTTTGACCCCTTTACTTGTGCACGGGCAGTCAGAGCCGTGCGCCACGGCCGCACACAGAAGGGCAAAGGAGGGAAGCCGGAGAGAAGCCGAAGGCGCAAGACTAACAGGGCAACATCAAGGACCAAGGCCACAGAGTGGAGATGGACGAAGCAGGTTTCCCCGGAAAGACCCTTGTCGGGGCAGCCTCAGCAGCCCTGGCAAGGCCCACACTAGCAGAGTGATCCACCCTCAAACCCCACGGCCTCCAACACCATCAACTATGTTGGACCAGGACTCGAGAGGCACCTCCATGGTGGCATGCAGATCTTTGTGAAGACAAAGAATATTCAAGATCAGATAAGGATTGGAGGGTGACAATCCTCGTCAAGATCCTTGCCGAGGAAAATCCATAAGGCCCCCGGTAAGATCCTTGCCGGGGACGCCAGCAACGCCACGGCAAGACCCTTGCCGGGCCACCCGGCAAGACCCTTTCCAAGGGCGACAGCGGGGCCACCGCCAGGCCCGCACCAACCAAATCCCCACTACCGTTCACATGCAGCTGCCAGCCCAACTAGCTGGGCAGGCACCTAAGCGGCGACATGCAGCCTTTAGGCCAACTTAGCACACACCTGCATGGTGGCATGTAGATCTTCATGGAGGCTCCACCACTGCGCCACCTCAGCTGCTTGCCTGCCTACATGGCACCGCATGCATCGCTGGCCAAGGCACGTGTCGAAGCAAGGAGGAGCGGCGACGGACAAGACGGGCCTCGCTCCCGTCCCCGATAAAGCGAGAGGACACCTAAGCTATGCATTAAATGCGTCTTGTCCTGTAATACGGGTGATAAGCTCGTAGTACTGTAGGCCTTTCCACCTCATGTGTGCCACTATGGCAGCCCCTTTCGCCTATAAAAGGAGGCCCAGGGCGTACTGGAGAGTGATTCGGCTCTTTCGAACCATGCAGCGCCCATAGCTAGTTCGAGAGCTCAAGAATACTCAATACATCCACCAAAGTAGGACTAGGGTTTTACGCATCCTCGCGGCCCGAACCTGGGTAAACGATCCTTGTGCCGACTATTAGTCCTGCTCTTCTCACAACCCCGCGCCCCGCAACCGTAGTAGGGATTCTTGTGATCCCATAGGTGTCGTTTCTCACCGACAAGGCCCGAGGCCGCCTCAACCCAAGCCGCCGCCCCTCCTCGAGCCCAGCACCAAACCTTAGCGCTGCGGCCGCCTCGAGCCCCGCACCGCCGACCGCCGCCGCCGCCGCGTCGCCGCCCCGCCACACCACCGCACCGCCACTGCCGCCCGTCCGTCGGAGTTCGCCGGAGCACGCCGCCGCCGCCGCCAGTTTATTTTTTTGGTTTTCTGATAAACCCTAAATCTAGTTTTTTTTCGGGTAGACCGGTTCGGTTTTTCTCGGTTTCGCCGGTTTAGATCGGTTTTTCATTTTTTTTCCCGGTTTAGATCTATTCCGCGAATGCTCGTTAATTAGCTCGTTTTAATGAATGAATTCGTTCATTTGTCCCTGTTAGCAGACGTTCGTCCGATAGATTTTTTTTCCTGTTTTATTTGCGCCAGGGACCTATCTATGACTATTTTTATCGCAGATTAGCCCCTGATCTTCAAACCCTTGCAACTTTTTAACCGTTCGTCCAAATCCAGTGAAACCAACGCCAAAATCTTCGTCTCGAGCCCCTCTTTCCAGTTAATCAACTAGAACAGGATTTTGACAAATTCAAATTTGGTTTCAGCAGATTTGTTTTTGAACTTCTTTTGATCGTAGATGGAGTTTTGTAGCTCCGATTCGATTGATTCTTTTTGGAAATCGAGGTTCTTTAGTTGAACTTTCAGATTGGATCTTCTTATTTGAGTTTTAACTGTGCATCTATGCTTGAGTTCTTATGTATGCTATTGTTTGTCTACGATAGAATTTCCGGAGTGCGAAGCGTATTACTATGAGTCTCTAGGGTTTGCAGATCGTCATCAAGGCAAGTAACACTTTGATCCTATCCTTTATTACCCAGTTTTTATACATTAGTTCCAATCCTCTAACATTGCATGATTAGGATCTGATTAACATGTGGGTTTGGGAAGCAGATGATGAGGTAGAACCTATTGCCCTTTTATTATCAAACTTTGGGAGTTACTCCTACGTTATGATCAGATTGCTATGCTATGCTCGTAGACGTGGATTGGTTGAGTGTATCCATGACAGATTTGAGAGTTGATAATTAATTGTTAAACGTAAGGTGGCTACTTAATACACATCTGGGTGGATTGGTTGCAGGCACCTGGAGAATCCAGTGTTGTCCTAGGATATCCCGGAGTACGCGTGTGATCATCCTATGGTTCGCCACCCAGGCTCAAAGGGATCATAAGTTATTCTTGCTAGAAACTTTCGTGTGCAGCCACAAGCTATTATGGGCTCTAGCATAGTTGACTATGTTGCATGACCTCTTTCAGTGGTGGGCTAGCAGATGTAGGGGAAAGTAGGCGTAACTGTCCACCCAGAGTAAAGAGTTAATGTTTCTGAAAGACTGTATCTCGGTCATCCGTTTCTCAAACACCATGTAGTGCGAGAAATCCAACGGAGGAGATCGAGTCTTGTGCGGAAAAGTGCGCAAACATTTACAGAGTGTACAAACTAATCATGGTTAGCCGTGTCCCCGGTTATGGACATCTTGAGTATCTGGTTCTTGGATTATCATGTTGATCTCATCACTCTAAGTTAATTTTGTTGGGTTATTAATGCTGTTTAATTAGGATTGAGTTGGAGGAACCTTCTCAATGTTTAACAACCACCATGATAGTTAAACAAAATATATTCCTTTGTTGTAGGATAAAATTGGCATTACACAAAAATAAACTTAGAGCCTCCACCAGCCATATATGCATGTAGTGTTAGCATTTATCTTGTTCATTACTCTACAGTGTTATTTTGCCAGCATATTCCATGTGCTGACCCATTTCGGGCTGCAATATATCATGTTGCAGACTTTTCAGACAAAGAGTAAGGTGCGCTAGGTCGTTGTCGTGCACTCAGCTATGACGTTGGAGTTGATGGACTCACTTTATCTTCCAAAGCCTTCCGTTGTTATCTTATTTAGATGGCCTTAAGCCATATTATTGTAATAAGTTATCTTTTGAGACATTCGATGTAATAAGTGTGTGATTGCACTCTGTTATAAATCCCTCAAGTACTGTGTGTGTCAGCATTACCGATCCAGGGATGACACATAAGCACAGAGATTTGACTATCTAAGGTCGGATCGCTACAAGATGGTATCAAAGCACACGCTGATTGTAGGACACGACCACTAAGTTAAACCATATGTCACTCTTCTCTACTCATTTCTGACTCCTCTCCCTTTTCCACTCTATAGGATGGCAGACTCATGGAACAAGTTTGCATAACCGGATGAAGACACACCTTTTGGACGACACTTGAAGGAGGTCACTAGGTACCTGAACATCGGGATACCAAGCTTCACCAGGACCTACACCGCCACTTACCAAAAGAGGAGCGTTTGATGATTCGAGTTCAAGTTCCAGGAAGGACTTTCACGCCAGTTACTGAGCCCATAGAGTTTTCCTTTGATGCACCAACCTGGAGTCTAGGAAAGAGCATGGCAGCCCACATCGCCATGGGATCCATCGGTGAAGTTTATCAGAAGGATCTTAAGGACACTATGTACCAGATATGTGGGCGCTGAGATGAGCAATGGGAGATGATCAGCACCAGGAGGGACAGGTCCATTGCAGCTTTCATCCAGGAGTTAAACCAGCACATCCGTCGCCAGGAGAACCAGATGTGCGCAAGCATCATAGATCTGAAGAAGGTGATGACCAAGAACATGGAGCTAGAAGAGGAACTCAAGTCTACACGCGAAGGATATGAGAAGGAAATTACAATACTAGCGGAGAAGAATGATGACCTGACAAGGAAGCTAGGAGTATTCATGGGAGACCCCGCGCTAGGAGGAGATGACGACCATTCCAAGGACATCCGTTCTAAGCACTACATCATCATCGACGACACCGATTCTGACCCCGACAGTAGTGATGATGATTACGAAGATGAAGCTGGAGAAGATATCATGGAGTCTTCCACCGATCAAAACTTCTAGTCGACCACCATATTATTAGTAGTATTTCCCCCATGTATATAGTAGTAGTCCGAGCACATTTGTAACGATAGTTAGATTGATTGTATGCCCTTGTTTCAATTGATTGGTGTGATATGAATGTGTTTGTCTCATGTGCATATGGGTAGTGTTTTCCCCTTTAGACCTCATTCTATTCTGTTTTCTCACCTTTTCTAAACCCATCAGATGCCTCCGAGACGAGATAATGGATTTGCCTTCCCACCGGAGCTCACTTAGTTAATCCAGCAGTAGAATACCCTGATGCAGCTATTAGTTCAGAATCAGAACCAAGGCAACAACAACAACCCACCACCACCACCTGTTGATCACTTAGCCCGTTTCCTAAGGTTGAATCCGCCGGTGTTCTCTAGTAGCACCGAGCCGATTGTTGTAGATGATTTGCTCCACAGGATTGGAAGGGAGCTGACCACTGCAGGATGCACAGATGCGGAGAGAATGCGTTTAGTTGCTCATCAGTTTGATGGACCCGCAGCATCATGGTGAGAATTTCACAGCCACTTACCCATTGACACTGTTACATGGGATCATTTTCAGCAGGCTTTTCACACTGCCCATATTTCAGTAGGAGCTATGAACATGAAGAAGCGCGAGTTTCGCAACCTGCGCCAAGGAGGACGCACAGTGGGCCAGTATGTGGATGAGTTTAGTAAGTTAGCACGCTATGCCCCTGATGATGTAGCTACAGATGCCGCTAAGTAGGAGAAGTTTCTGGAAGGACTAAATGATGAGTTGAGCATGCAGTTGATGGTGGCAACATTCAACAACTAACAGGAGTTGGTAGATAGAGCTCTATGATTGAAGGGAAGCAGCAGCAGATAGAGAACCGCAAGAGGAAGTATAGACAAGGGAAGTACAATTCAGGAGCTCAGCAGAGACCTCGTTTTACCCCGAACTCGGGAGGACACACTCACCATAACCATGGAGGCCACAATCCCAATGGAGGAAGTTCGCATAATTATAGTGGCCCCAAGAATGGGAATGGGAATGGAGGAAGCAGCAGCTAGAACTGTTCCAACCCGGCAATGCCCGCCAAGAAGGATCTAAGTCACATTACTTGTTTCAAGTGCAGGAAGAATGGACACTACGCCACCGAGTGTTCTAAAGAAAAGAATGGAAATGGCAATGGAAGCTCTGGGAAGCAGCCCAACCCTTTCAACAGGGGACAAGTGAACCACGTTAACATGGAGGAGGTTGAAGAGCAGCCAGATGCAGTTATAGGTAAGTTTTTGGTTAAGTCATTTACTGCAATCGTTCTTTTTGATACTGGTGCATCGCATTCATACATATCAAGGGGATTTGTGGATAAGTATAAGTTGCCCACCAAAGTTCTTAGGACACCTATGTTAGTAAGCTCGCCAGGAGCGGAGCATATGGCAAGCCAAGGATGTTTTCAGATGCCATTGACCATAGGTAGGCATGTTTTCCCCTCTATAATTCTAGAGTCGCAAGGGTTGGATGTGATATTGGGAATGGATTGGTTATCGATGTATGGGGGAACCATTGATTGCGCCAGTAAGTCAACTATGCTCACCACCCCGGAGGGAAAAAGGATTAAGTATGTATCTAGGCATGCACCAAGGGGGACCCAAGTAAATTCTCTCTCAGGAGTTGTTCAGGAGGAAGTGCCTATAGTGAAGGATTGCCCAGATGTATTTCCAGAGGAACTACCAGGCATGCCACCGGCTTGAGATATTGAGTTTTTGATAGAACTGTTGCCAGGCACTGGACCAATATCTAAGAGACCATATCGGATGCCCGCAAATGATTTGGAGGAAATCAAGAAGCATATTAAGGAGTTGTTGGAGAAAGGCTACATTCGACGAATCTCGTCACCATGGGGAGCCCTGGTACTTTTGGTTGAGAAGAAGGATGGATTGTTGAGAATGGTTGTTGATTATCGTGCATTGAATGAAGTGACGATTAAGAACAAGTACCCACTACCTATGATCAATGATTTGTTGGACCAGTTGCAAAGAGCTAAAGTATTTTCCAAGATCGATCTGCGATCAGGATACCATCAACTGAAGATCCGAGAGCAGGATATACCTAAGACAGCTTTTACCACAAGGTATGGGCTATATGAGTACACAGTTATGTCGTTTGGATTGACTAACGCCCCTGCCTATTTCATGAGTATGATGAATAAGGTGTTCATGGAGTTCTTGGATAAGTTTGTTGTGGTGTTTATTGATGATATTTTGGTATACTTGAAGAATGAAGAGGAGCACAAGGAACATTTGCGTTTAGTTCTCGAGAAGCTTAGGGAACACCAGTTGTATGCCAAGTTCAGCAAATGTGAGTTTTGGTTGAAGGAAGTTGGATTTCTTGGACATGTTATATCAGGAGAAGGTATAGCAGTAGACCCTACCTAGGTTCAGTTAGTCACTGATTGGCTAGCACCCACCTCGGTCGGAGAGATCCGTAGTTTTCTGGGACTCGCGGGATATTATCAGAGATTTATTGAGAATTTTTCCAAGATTGTGAAGCCTATGACGGAGTTGTTGAAGAAGGACACTAAATTCAAATGGATAGATGAATGCAAGGCAAGTTTTCAGGAGCTGACGAAACATCTGGTTACAACCCCAGTGCTTATACTGCCGGATATACGCAAGGATTTCCAAGTGTATTGCGACACTTCTCTCTTAGGACATGGAGGTGTACTTATGCGAGACAGAAGATTTCTTTCATACGCCTCACGACAACTTCGACCGCATGAGTTGAACTATGCCACGCATGATTTGGAGTTAGCATCCGTAGTACATGCGCACAAGACCTGGAGACATTTTCTCATCGGAAACCGTTGTGATGTGTACACGGATCATAAGAGTTTGAAGTACATTTTCACACAGAAGGAGCTGAATCTCAGGAAGAGGAGATGGTTGGAGCTTATAAAAGATTATGATATGAAGTTGCACTATCATCCAGACAAGGCCAATGTCGTAGCAGACGCTTTGAGCCGAAAGAGTTAAGCCAATACCCTCATAAGCGGAGAATTACCAAAGGAGTTCGCCAAAGATCTCAGGGGGCTTCATTCGGAGATAGTCCCTAGAGGTTTTGTCGCAGCGGTGGAAGTACAATCAACATTGATGGGTAAGATCAGAGAGGCCCAGAAGACTGACAAGGAAATTGCCGAGATAAAGGAAAGGATGAGTAAAGAAAAGGCTAAAGGATTTCGTGAGGATGGGGACGACACCTTATGGTTTGAGGATCGCATATATGTGCCTAATGACCCCGAGATCAGTAAGTTCATTCTGCAGGAGGCTCATGATTCGCCATATTCAATTCACCCAGGAAACACTAAGATGTATCTGGATTTCAAGGAAAGTTTTTGGTGGATAGGAATGAAGCAGGATATTGCCGAGTATGTAGCAGTATGTGATGTATGTCATAGAGTTAAGGCAGAGCATCAGAAGCCAACTGGATTGCTACAGCCATTGCTGATACCCGAATGGAAGTGGGATAAGCTTGGCATGGATTTTATCATTGGATTTCCCAGGACTCGTTCAGGCTATGACTCTATCTAGGTTGTAGTCGATCGTTTGACGAAAGTAGCTCATTTCATCCCGGTGAAGACCACCTATACGAGTGCTAAGTTGGCGAAGATATACATGACCAGGATCGTATGTCTGCACGGAGTTCCGAGGACCATCATATCGGATAGAGGAACCCAGTTTACCTCAAAGTTCTGGAATCAGTTACATGAGACTTTGGGTACTAGGCTAGAGTTCAGTACAACCTTTCATCCACAGACAGATGGATAGACCGAGAGAGTCAATCAGATTCTGGAGGACATGTTGAGAGCTTGTGCGCTAGATTATGGATCTAGTTGGGACGACAATTTGCTGTATGCAAAGTTCTCTTATAAAAACAGTTATCAAGCCAGTTTAAAGATGGACCCTTTTGAAGCTTTGTATGAAAGGAGGTGCAGGACACCATTATTATGGGATAAAGTTGGAGATCGACATTTGTTCGGACCAGATTTAATCAAAGACTCTGAAGAGAAGGTTAAGTTGATTCGCGACAGACTCAAGGTAGCCCAGTCCAGGCAGAAGAGTTATGCAGATTCTAAATGCAAGGAGACAATTTACGAAGTTGGAGACAGAGTATACCTTCATGTGTCCTCGCTTCGAGGAGTTAAGCGATTTGGAGTTAAGGGAAAGCTAGCACCATGTTTTGTGGGACCATACCGAGTTTTGGAACGTATGGGAGAAGTTGCATACAAGCTAGAATTTCTAGAAGGATTGTCAGGAGTTCACGATGTGTCTCACATTTCCTAGTTGAAGAAGTGCCATGTAGAGATTGTCGATATTTCTCTAAGAGATACAGTGCCACTGGAAGCGATTCAGCTAGACAGTGATTTGACTTACGAGGAGAAACCAGTGAAGATTCTCGAGTTTGTCAGCCGAGTCACACACAGCAAGGTTATAAAGTTTTGCAAAGTTCAGTGGAGCCACCATACGGAGGATGAAGCCATCTGGGAGCGAGAAGAAGACCTACGGAAGGACCACCCACACCTATTTTCTAACCAACCCGAACCTCGAGGGAGAGATTCATCTTAAGGGGGGTAGGTTTTTAACATCCCAAATTTTTAATTTGGAATGTTATACATAGGTCATCATATGCATATCATATTTTATTTGCATTTTGGGTTTGATCCTAGAAATTCTAAGCAACTCAAGGACCCACAGAGAGAGTTGGGGATTTCAAGTATTTTAATATTTGAATTTTCTCAAATTTGAAAAGAGGTTCATTTTGGTTTTAATGTTTTTCTCTCCAAATATTTCCAATATTAAAATAAATGAGAGGAGATAAAATGACTTCTCCGAAATAAAAGAAATATTGGAGGAAAAATGTTAAAATTGAATAAATATTTTAATTGGACTTTTATTGCTATTTTATTTGAATTAGAAAAATATGCATTTTTTTAAATTGCATTTCATCCCAGATAAATGTTCACTTCATCCTAAATTTTATTAGAGGACCATGAAAATTTATTTCGGAATTTTTGGAATCCGTTTGATATTTCTTTTTATTTATTTAATCCGTCTGTTTTAAAAAAACGCAAACCGACTCTAGGCCGTGCCCGAGCCGGAGAAGTCCCGCCGGCCCCTATAAAAGGCGAGGCCCGAGGCCGCCCTGCCTCGAGCCATGTGCCGAACCCTAGCACCGCCGCTGCCTCGAGCCCTGGGCCGCACTGCCACCTCGCGTTGCCGTCCTCCCGCCCCACCGACCGCCGCCGCCGCCCGTCCGCCGGAGTTCGCCGGAGCCCGCCGCCGCCGCCGCCGGTTTATTTTTCCGGTTTTCGGGTAAACCCTAGATATGGTTTTAACGAACGAATACGTTCATTTGTCTCTGTTAGCGGACGTTCGTCTGATAGATTTTTCTTTTTCTCTTTTATTTTCACTAGGGACCTATCCGCGATTATTTTTATCGCAGATTAGCCCTTGATCTTCAAACCCTCACAACTTTTTAACCGTTCGTCCAAATCCAGTGAAACCAATGCCAAAATCTTTGTCTCGGGCCCCTATTACCAGTTAATCAACTTGAACAGGATTTTGACAAATTAAAATTTGGTTTCAAGCAGATTTGTTTTCGAAATTCTTTTGATCGTAGTTTGAGTTTCGTAGCTCCGATTCGATTGGTTCTTTTTGCAAATCGAAGTTCTTCAGTCGAAATTTGAGATTGGATCTTCTTATTTGAGTTTTACCCGTGCACCTATGGTTGAGTGCTTATGTATGCTATTGTTTGTTTGCGATAGAATTCCCAGAGTGCGAAGCGTGCTACTATGAGTCTCTAGGGTTTGCAGATCATCAGCAATGCAAGTAACACTTTGATCATATCCTTTATTACCTAGTTTTTATGCATTAGTGCCAATCCTCAAAAATTTCATGATTAGGATCTAATTAACATGTGGGTTTGGGAAGTAGATGATGCGGTAGAACCTATTGCCCTTTTATTATCAAACTTTGGGAGTTACTTCTACGTTATGATCAGATTGCTATGCTATGCTCGTAGACGTGGATTGGTTGAGTGTATCCATGAAAGATGTGAGAGTTGTTAATTAATGGTTAAAATTAAGGTGTCTACTTAATACACATCTGGGTGGATTGCTTGTGGGCACCTATAGAATCCAGTGTTGTCCTGGGATATCCCGGAGTACCTGTGTGATCATCCTACGGTTCGCCACCCAGGCTTAAAGGGATCATAAGATTATTCATGCTAGAAACTTCTGTGTGCAGCCACAAGCTATTATGGGCTCTAGCATAGTTGAGTATGTTGCATGACCTCTTTCAGTGGTGGGCTAGCAGATGTAGGGGAAAGTAGGTGTAACTGTCCACCCAGAGTAAAGAGTTAATGTTTCTAAAAGACTGTGTCTCGGTCTTCCGTTTCTCAAACACCATGTAGTGCGAGAAATCCAACAGAGGAGATCGAGTCTTGTGGGGAAAAGTGCGCAAACCTTTACAGAGTGTACAAACTAATCATGGTTAGCTGTGTCCTCGGTTATGGACATCTTGAGTATCTGGTTCTTGGATTATCATGTTGATCTCATCACTCTAAGTTAATTTCATTGGGTTATTAATATTATTTAATTGAGATTGAGTTGGAGGAACCTTCTCAATGTTTAACAACCACCATGATAGTTAAAAAAATCTATTCCTTTATTGTAGGATAAATTTGGTTTACGCAAAAATGAACTTAGAGCCTCCACCAGCCATATATGCATGTAGTGTTAGAATTTATCTTGTTCATTGCTCTACAGTGTTATTTTGCCAACATATTCCATGTGTTGACCCGTTTCGGGCTGCAACATATCATGTTGAAGACTTTCCAGACAAAGAGTAAGGTGCGCTAGGTCATTATCGTGCACTCAGCTATGCCGTTGGAGTTGATGGACTCACTTTACCTTCCAAAGCCTTCCACTGTTATCTTAATTAGATGGCCTTAAGCCATATTATTGTAATGAGTTCTCGTTTGAGACATTCGATGTAATAAGTGTGTGATTGCACTCTGTTATAAATCCCTCAAGTATTGTGTGTGTCAGCATTACCGATCCAGCGATGACACATAAGCACAGAGATTTGACCGTTTGAGGTCGGATCGCTACACCTTTACGACACAGATGGAAGCTTAAATTGTGCTTCACCACTTGCCATACCTGGCATGCGAAGTGGAAAAACAGAAAGAGATGCTCAGCCCGCTCCTCTCTGCTACAGAAAAAACATGACCCTGCATTCGGAACATGGCACCATAGCAACTGACTGCCCGTCGGCAGACAATCGTGGGCCATTCTCCAAAGAACGATCTTCATCTTTCCTGGAGCATTAACCTTCCAAAGAGCTTGCTAGCTTTTCTCTTCAGCACCAAAGTCTGATTGCACACCATGGCCATAAGAATTAAGAGTAGCATGAAATTTCTCAGACTTGGCCAAGTTATATGCCGATCTGACGGAGTAGGATCCAAATCGATCATGAGGCCAGGTAACAAAATCATCCACCACACGCACACTTAGTGGAATTTGTAACACTACGCTGGCCATCCTCTTAGGAAAAACACTTCGGACCACCTCCTTGTCCCAAGCTTTTCAATCAACACTAAGGAGGAAATCCACTGTCACTCCCTCTAGAATAGGACTAGAGTATGAAAAGACCCCGCTGGGTGGCATGGAGTCCAATTATGATCCAACAACTTAATTTTGTTTGTTGTACCCACCATCCAACTCAAGCGTTTCGAAACCAGCTCGCAGCCAAACAAAATGCTGCACCAGGTAAAGTAAACTGCCCTGGGACAAGTTGCATCCGTAAAATCACAATCCAGAAAGTATCTGTCCTTAAGGACCTTATCGCACACCGATGACGGGTCAGTCAGTAAGCACCAGCTCTGCTTCCCTAGCATTGCTTGATTAGAGAGCACAAAATCACGGAATCCCATGCCTCCAAGGGATTTTGAGTGGATAGCAATTCCCAACTACGCCAGCGCATCTTTTTTCGGCCATCCTCAATGCCCCACCAATAGTCAGCAATGGACTTTCTCATCTTGTCACATGCTGACACAGGAACCTAGAAACAGCTCATAACATATGTTGGTATGGACTGTACAACCGATTTCAAGCGTACCTCCTTGCCGACCCTTGGCAAGGGCCAACCAGTCCATCCATGTATGCTCTTCCACACACAATCAGGCAAGAAACTAAAAGAACCACATATAGCTCGGTCTATCTCAGTAGGCATACCAAGGTATGTATCTTGTAGTACTCCATTGTGAACCTGCGTTATGTTCTTAACCTCTTGTTTAACACTGTGCGAACACCTAGAGCCAAAGAAAATTGAGGACTTCCTCAAATTTATCTTCTGGCCATAGGCATCACAGTAGGCCTTTAGAGTGGAACGCAACGACTCCACCGTATGGCGATCACTCTTTGCAAAAAAGATACTATAGTCTTCAAACAACAGATGTGAGATTGGAGGGCCTTTTCGACCATTACATAAACCATGTAGCTCACCAAGGTGCTCCTTTTGCTGCAACAGACATGATAAACCTTCAATGCAAAGAAGGAATAGATAGGGGCTGATGGGATCAGCCTGTCGAATACCACGAGATGGGACAATTGGATCGGTGAGCTCCCCATTAACTCTAACTGCATATCTAGCAGCCGTCACACACTGCATCACCATGTCAATCCATCATGGAGTAAAGCCCAGTTTACTCATGCAGTCATGAAGGAAAGGCCACTCAACACGGTCGTAGGCTTTCATCATGTCCAACTTGAGTGCAAAATAAGGGCGCTTGGAGTGTTGTCTCCGGATGGTATGCAAGCACTCATACGCAATCAGAGCACTGTCTGTAATCAACCTTCCTAGAACAAAAGCACTCTCATCCTCTAAAATAATGTCTCGCAAAAACACCTTAAGTCTATTCGCTAAGACCATCGATGCAATCTTGTACAAAACATTGCACAAACTTATCGGGCGGAAATTAGTGAGGTGCTCTGAGTTTGCTATCTTTGGAATAAGAACAATCACAGAATCACATAGACCCTCTAGAACTGTTTCCCCCAATAGAAAGCCTTGCACAGTGGCACAGATCTCATGTTTAAAATTCCAAGTGTGTTTGGTAAAACAAAGCTGGGAACCCATCTGGACCCGGCGCTTTCGTCGGGCCCATCTGAAAAAGAGCGGTTTTGATCTCGTCCTCTGTAAAGGGGCTACAAAGACTATCATTCATTGCCGCATCAACTTTTTGTGGTATCACATCAAGAACCTCGTCTGAAGCAATACATGGTTCTGATGTGAATAAGTTCCCATAGAAATCCTAAACCATATTCTTCATACAACGCGTACCATCATCTTTAATCAGCACCTTAATTTTATTAGTACGCCGTCTTGCAGACGTGCTGGCATGAAAGAATTCAGTATTACAGACTCCCTCCCGGAGCCAATCCACTCTTGATCGCTGTCGAGCCATTATCTCTTCCCTTTCAAAAAGTTCACAAAGTTCAGCCTCCATAGCTCGTTCACTAGCGATCACTTCCATGGAAACTGCTTGACGCTGCAATGCATGCAGTTTCTGTTCCAACTTGGCAATCTGTCGCCTTACAGAGCCAAAAGTCACCCTGCTCCAATCCTTTAGCGAGCCCGCCACTCATTGTAGGTTGGACCAAGTTGACATGAGGGAGCAAACCCCATCGCTATGTTCACGCCATGCATTTTCCAACACATCTCGATAATCAGGCGCTCGCAACCACATGGCCTCAAAGTGAAAACCCTGTTGCACTGGAGTATTATCTCTACTACGATCAACGCTGTTCAACAGGATGTAAACCGCATAGTGGTCGGATGTCGTGGTGATAACATTAGTTACCTCATAATCATCAAACAACAGTGAGAACTCGCCAATACCAACAACCCGGTCAAGACGCACCTTGACAGGGTGTCTGCATCTTGGCGATTAGTCCACGTAAACTTTGGGCCCATATAGCCCAAGTCTTCAAGGCCGCAATCTTCAAGGCAATCCCTAAAGAGCGCCATTTGTGCCTCAGAGCAATCATTCGGACCCACATACTCGTCATGGCTTACAATCTCGTTGAAATCACTACAACACAACCATGGTCCAGTCCAGTCACGGTTAAAGCGATGAAGTAAATCCCAAAACACATTACAGATTTCACGTTGTAGCTCACCATAGACAAAGGTCACACGCCACAGAACAACATCCGGCTGCGTAATAACCACATCAATACATCGTTGATTAAAACCTTTTAGCTCTACTGAAAAAGGTTGTAACCAAAATAGCGCCAAACCTCCGTTGAGGCCTACGCAACTAACATCAAAAGGACTAGAGTAACCCAACGACCACATATAATTATTTGATTTATTATCCAACATCTTTGTTTCAGAAAGGAAGAGACAACGAGTGAATGCGGTGGGTTTCCTGGCAATGCATTGAACTAGATTTCCCTTTCATTCCCATCCCCTATTATCTCTGGAACAATTATATTTTCGTTCTTATGCAATGGAAAGGGATTGGGCCGGTTCAATTTTTTTCAAACTCAACATACTACCATGCCAGCATTGGAATCAACATGGAAAACATGTACATCTACCACAATAGCGTGAGCATCATCACCGCCGACAAGCAAAACACACCATACAGCCAAATCCACACCACTAGCATCCGATCTATCACATTCTCACTACTTGCATAACCTACCATGCCGCCTAAAGATCTAATCTAATCTATAACAACTCATAGTCTAAGCTACAATGGGTGGGGAGTGATGTTATTACAACCATCGGAGTAGAGGAAGGGGAGAGGCAAGGAACATCCGGAGAAGAGGAAGAAGGATCACTGTTGCCGACCACCGCCGACCGAAGAAGATGGCACCGCTTATGTGCTCGTCGGTGAAGAAGTAGCTCAGGACGAAGATCTCGAAGGAGGGGAAATGGTGGCGCAGATTCGGACGGTCAGTCGAAGGAAACTAAATTGGGCGAGGCAATCTATGGGAGGTGGCTGAATTACTCCCGACAATTTTTCTAGGACACGGGCAAGCTCTCGCCATATCCCCGCTCGTACGAGCTTGGTGCCACGTTCCCCCTATCAACATGATACATGCCTGGTTAAATGAAAAATGTCGATTCAGTCGTTTCCGTAGGGGCTGGCTAGCAGTGCTTTGAGGTTTGTCTGGACCAAATTTTTGGTGCAGCCCAATTAACCAAACAGGCTAAAATTGCATCCACAAAACAGAGCTGGGATGCAGGAACCAATGACATTTGAAGTGAGCAGCGGCGCAGCCACCGCTCACGATGTAAGTGGCGTTGGGTCCCACTAGTCCCGCATAGTGCCATCCACAAAAAAACCTTAAATGATGTTCGTGGGCACCTACAAAAATTAAATGGTGTTCGTGGATAGCCCAAAAAACCCATAAAGCCAGCGGCAGACCACAATTCTGGTCCAACTCTATAACATCCCAAATTTTCAATTTGGAATGTTATACATTAGATCATCAATGCATATCATATTTTATTGCATTTTGGCTTGATCCTATAAATTCTGCGCAACTCAAGGACCCATGGAGAGAGTTGGGGATCTCGTTATTTTCATATTTGAGTTTTCTCAAATTCTAAAAAAAGAGGATCAATTGGTTTTGATTATTCTTTCCTAATATTTCTAAAATAAAAATATATGAGAGGAGATAAAATGACTTCTCCAAAATAAATGAAATATTAGAGGAAAATATTAAAATCAAATAAATGTTTTTATTTGGATTTTATTGCAATTTTATTTGAATTAGAAAAATTGCACGTTTTTAAAATTGCATTTTTAGGCCAAGAAAATGTTCATCTTTTTCTAAATATTTTCTTTAGACGGTGAAAATTTGTTTTGGCATTTTTGATTTTTATTTATTTTTCTAGGATTTATTTTTGGCGGAATCTTATTTAAAAAAACGATGCACGCCCGACTAGGCCAGCGGCCCAGCCGAGCCGCGCCGGCCTCGCCGTCCCGCCCCCGCCCGACAGACTCCGACCGGAGTCCGGCCAAAGCACACCGCCGCCGCCGAGTCTGGGGAGGACTCCTCCTCCTCGCCCCTTTCCCAAGCCGCCGGACCCCGCCTATTTAAATACCCCAGCCCCGCCGCCTCACCACCACCCCGCCACCGACGTCGTCGTCGCCGCCTCTAGCCTGCCGTCGCTGCCCCTGTCGGATTGTGGGTTCCGGCAGACCCTTGAGGTTCGAACTCTGGGGTCCGCACGAAGATCGCTCCTCTACCAACTCACGTCTCGTCGCCTCACAAAGGATCTAGGCTACACGATGAGCAACACAAGAGACGCAAGGTTTATACTAGTTCGGGCCACCGTTGCGGTGTAATACCCTACTCTAGTTTGTGGTGTGGTGGATTGCCTTTGGGGCTGATGAAGAACAGTACAAAGGAAGAACAGCCTCACGAGGGGTGTTCTTGTGGTGGTGTTGTCCCTTTGGAGGGGTCGATTCCAGCCGCCTCTATACTATGGTGGATAGCCCTATATATATAGAGTGAGAGGCCCTAGTCCTCTTCCCAAATATTGAGCGGGAAGGGCGCCCACAATTGGCCATTTTGAAGGGGAACATCTAGTACACTTATTTTGACTAAAGTTGGTCCTCGCCTGTCAAAGACTCTGATGATGACGCCGTCCTGGGCTCCACGGTGACCTCCTTCCTGCCGTTCCGCTGGTCTTGGTCTTGTTGCACCGAAAGGGTAGCCTTTGCCTGATGCCTTGGTCTGTGCTTGCTCCCTTTGCACCAAAGGGGAAACAATGACACTGCACAGGACGACGCCCGCTTGGCGCCCACCTGGCCTCGATCATCATGGCTTGCGTCATGGGCACCTCACGAGGTACCCCTGCCTTGATCTCTCCACCTCCTTGCGAGCCAACCTGACGAGGCTACTCCTGAGGAAGCTTTCCTGTCGTCCGCCCCATGAGGCTTGGTCCCTCGCGAGGGTCTTGAGCTTGAGTTGATGAAGATGGGCCGCACTGGGCTACTTCTTGAACCACACCGCAGGCCGCAGGCAGGCAAGTCTGGGGACCCCCATTCCCAGGACGCCGACAGTAGCCCCCGGGCCCATGGCGCGCCTGGACTTGGCTTAGCAGAGAAGCGAAGGGGCAAGTGCGAAGCGTCGCGGGGCCCATCAGCCTGCGGCCTTGGGCGCCGCGTGGCGGTTAATTGGACGTGGGCGTCCCCGCTTCCCCACGACGCCTCGGCAACTATCCGACAAGACAAGTCCCTACATGCTAAAACGGGTCATAATTACCTGCGATCGTGGAGGCCTACGGTTGGCCTCCGCCGGCTATAAGTACGGAACGGCACGAGCCCTTCCAGTCCATCTTCCCTTGCTCCGCCTCTTCTCCTCCTCCTTCCCCTCGGTTCGTCGCGTCCCATGGCGCCCACGAAGAGGTCTTCAGCCGCGGAGAAGGGGAAGGCCCGCCGGGAGGGGCCTGACTCATCTCCGGCCAAGCGCGGCCTGGGCCGCCCTCGCAAGCATCTCGCGACCCCCGCGAAGGCTACCCAAGGCTTCGGCGGAAGCCACTTGATCGGCGGGGGAAGACGCGCCGTGGCCGCGCGGCCTCCCCGCCCTCGATTCCACTCTGTGGAGGTGCTGCGGGAGTTCTTTGTCTGGTTGGAGGATCCGGACGGTACCTGGCTTCAGCTTCCCCGCTTCTTTGTCGGTGAACTGCCGGCTGACACTACGAGCGGGCTATGGCTCCAGGTGGACAGCTGCTGCAGCAGGGCTTCTTGGGTGGCGGTGGAAGTTTCCGCCGCCGGGAACATGGCGCTGACTGATAACCCACAAGTATAGGGGATCACAACAGTTTTCGAGGGTAGAGTATTCAACCCAAATTTATTGATTCGACACAAGGGGAGCCAAAGAATATTCTCAAGTATTAGTAGCTGAGCTGTCAATTCAACCACACCTAGAAACTTAGTATCTACAACAAAGTGTTTAGTAGCAAAGTAATATGATAGTAGTGGTAACGGTAACAAAAGTAAAGACAATAAAAGTAATGTTTTTGGTATTTTGTAGTGATTGTAACAGTAGCAGCGGAAAAGTAAATAAGCGTAAACCAGTATATGGAAAACTCGTAGGCACCGGATTAGCGATGGATAATTATGCCGGATGTGGTTCATCATGTAGCAGTCATAACATAGGGTGACACAGAACTAGCTCTAGTTCATCAATGTAATGTAGGCATGTATTCCGTATATAGTCATACGGGCTTATGGAAAAGAACTTGCATGACATCTTTTGTCCTACCCTCCCGTGGTAGTGGGGTCCTATTAGAAACTAAGGGATATTAAGGCCTCCTTTTAATAGAGAACCGGAACAAAGAATTAGCACATAGTGAATACATGAACTCCTCAAACTATGGTCATCACCGGGAGTGGTCCCGATTATTGTCACTTCGGGTTGCCGGATCATAACACATAGTAGGTGACTATAGACTTGCAAGATAGGATCTAGAACACACATATATTCATGAAAACATAATAGGTTCAGATCTGAAATCATGGCACTTAGGCCCTAGTGACAAGCATTAAGCATAGCAAAGTCATAGCAACATCAATCTCAGAACATAGTGGATACTAGGGATCAAACCCTAACAAAACTAACTCAATTACATGATAAATCTCATCCAACCCATCACCGTCCAGCAAGCCTGCGATGCAATTACTCATGCACGGCGGTGAGCATCATGAAATTGGTGATGGAGGATGGTTGATGATGACGACGGCGACGAATCCCCCTCTCTGGAGCCCCGAACAGACTCTAGATCAGCCCTCCCGAGAGAGATTAGGGCTTGGCACCGGCTCCGTATCGTAAAACGCGATGATTTCTTTTCTCTGATTTTTTTCTCCCCGAAAGCCAATATATGGAGTTGGAGTTGGCGTCGGAGGGCCACCAGGGGGCCCACGAGGTAGGGGGCGCGCCCAGGGGGGCACCCCCCACCCTCGTGAGCAGGGTGTGGGCCCCCTGGTCTTCATCTTTTGCAAGGATTTTTCTTTATTTTTTCTAAGGTGTTCCGTGGAGTTTCAGGACATTCCGAGAATTTTTATTTTCTGCACAAAAAAACAACACCATGGCAGTTCTGCTAAAAACAGCGTCAGTCCGGGTTAGTTCCATTCAAATCATACAAGTTAGAGTCCAAAACAAGGGCAAAAGTGTTTGGAAAAGTAGATACGACGAGGACGTATCAACTTGCCCAAGCTTAAACCCTTGCTTGTCCTTAAGCAATTCAGTTGACAAACTGAAAGAGAAGAAGAAAAACTTTTACAAACTCTGTTTGCTCTTGTTGTTGTAAACATGAAAAGCCAGCATTCAAGTCTCATCAATTATTATGAACTAACCATACTCACAATGACACGTAGGTCTCACAATTGCTCATATCAATAGCATAATCAGCTAGCGAGCCATATTAGCAAAACTCGGATGACAACACTTTCTCAAAATAATAATAACATGATATAACAAAATGCTATCTCGCTAGCCCTTTCTAGGACCGCAAAACATAAATGCAGAGCACCTTTAAAGATCAAGGACTAACTAAACATTGTAATTCATGGTAAAAGAGATCCAGTCAAGTCATACCCAATATAAACCAATAATAATGAATGCAAATGACAGTGTGCTCTCCAGCGTGTGCTTTTTAATAAGAAGGGTGATGACTCAACATAAAAGTAAATAGATAGGCCCTTCGTAGAGGGAAGCAGGGATTTGTAGAGGTGCCAGAGCTCGGTTTTGAAATAGAGATAAATTATATTTTGAGCGGCATACTTTCATTGTCAACATAACAACTAAAAGACGACGATATCTTCCATGCTAAACAGATTATAGGCGGTTCCCAAACAGAATGGTAAAGTTTATACTCCCCTTCCTCCACAAGCATCAATCCATGGCTTGCTCGAAACAATGAGTGCCTCCAACATTCAACGGGTCCCAAGGGGAGTTTTGTTTGCAGTTATTTTGATTTAGTTTGCACAAAGCATGGGACTGGGCATCCCAGATACCAGCCATTTTCTCGTGAATGAGGAGCGGAGTCCACTCCTCTTGAGAATAACCCGCCTAACATGGAAGATAAGGGCAGCTCTAGTTGACATATGAGCTATTCGAGCATGCAAAACAGAATGTTTATTTGAAGGTTTAGAGTTTGGCACATACAAATTTACTTGGAACGGCAGGTAAATACCGCATATAGGTAGGTATAGTGGACTCATATGGGATAACTTTGGGGTTTAAGGAGTTTGGATGCATAAGCAGTATTCCCGCTTAGTACAGGTGAAGGCTAGCAAAAGACTGGGAAGCGACCAACCGAGAGAGCGACAACAATCGTAAACATGCATTAAAATTAATTCACACAGAGTACAAGCATGAGTAGGATATAATCCACCATGAACATAAATATCGTGAAGGCTATGTTGATTTGATTCAACTACATGCGTGAACATGTGCCAAGTCGAGTCACTCTATACATTTAAAGGAGGATACCACCTCATCATACAACATCACAATCATTCTAATAGCATGTTGGCACGCAAGGTAAACCATTATAACTCATAGCAAATCAAGCATGGCACAAGCAACTATAATCTCTAAATGTCATTGCAAATATGTTTACTTCATAACAGCTGAATCAAGAACGATGAATCATCATATTTACAAAAACAAAAGAGGTCGAGTTTGTACCAGCTTTTCTCTTCCCAATAAGTCCATCATATATCATCATTATTGCCTTTCACTTGCACGACCGAACGATGTGTATAATAATAAGAGTGCACGTGCATTGGACTAAGCTGGAATCTGCAAGCATTCAACTCAAGAAAGAAGACAAGTAATATGGGCTCTAAGTTTAAATGAACAATCATGCATATAAGAGCCACTAAGCATTTTTAATATGGTCTTCTCGACCCCCAAAGAAAGGAAAAGAAACAAAACTATTTACACGGGAAAGCTCCCAACAAGTAAAAGAAGAACGGGAAATATTTTTGGGTTTTCTTTTTAATTCTACTACAAGCAAGAAAAGTAAACTAGCTAATTTTTTTTTGATTTTTCTTAAAGTTTAACAAACACACAAGAAGAGAGCAGGAAAAAGAAATTTAAACTAACATGGATGATACAATGAAAAAGTATGAGCACCAACGTCTAGCAATGAGTGTGTGTGTGAACATAAATGTAATGTCGGTGGGAAATACGTACTCCCCCAAGCTTAGGCTTTTGGCCTAAGTTGGTCTATTGCCAGGGATGGCCTGGCGGATATCCGTAGGTGAAGCTGGGGTCGTACTGTGACGCAGCGGCTATCGCCGCCTGAGCTGTAGCGTGGAGTCGAGCAGCCTCCACTCTCCTTTCGTACTCATCTGCCTCCTCTCTGGTAATAATATATCTTCTTTTTGCCTATGAATCAAAGAAAGCGGGAGCAGGAAGAGCAATATGGACTACACGACGTCTGTCACAGATTAGTCGATACTGGAGAGGTGGTTCAGTCCTCTCAACAAACTAGTGGGAAACCATAGAATCAAAATCTAAATAAGAAGGGGGTAACTCCATGTCACCCTCACGAATGTCTACCTCAAGAAAATTAGCTAAGTGGGTTGCATAAATTCCTCCAAAGAAATCTCTGTTGTGTCTATTCTGATGCAACCTGCGAGCTACAATGGCTCCCAAATGATAAGATTGGTCTCCTAACACAGCACTCCTGAGAATACTGAGATCAGGGACACACATGTGACATGCTTCATCCTTAGCATTTATACATCAACCTATAAAGAGAGCAAAATAATGTACAGCAGGAAAGTGAATGCTCCCTAAAGTGGCTTGTGTTATATCTCTAGATTCCCCCACAGTTATTCTAGCAAGAAAGTCTATATTCAGATTTAGGGGGATCCCTGACATTACCCCATGATGGAAGTTTGCAAGCAGAAGTGAAATCCTCTAAGTCCATGGTATAGGATTTGTCATAAAGGTCAAACATGACTATAAGAGAATTTCATGAAGTTGAAGACTCAAACCTCCTCACAAATGAACTTGTGAGATCATGATACTGGGGGCATTTGTCATCTTCAAAGTCCTCAAGACCGGTGTTACTCAAATATGCGCTAAATTCTTCTTTGATTGCCACTTGATTCATAAAATTTTCCGACGGCCATTCACAGGGCCTCACAGGAGCGTTTCTTGGTGGTTCCTCGTCAGCATCACGTATTGCAAGCCTGGGACCTTGCTTCCTTGAATGACCACCTTGGAACATCCTCCTAAGCATATTGTTTCCTCTGAAAAAATTCTGAAATTTTTAGTAACTTCAAATAAAAGTGAACCAACTTTAATAAAATTGATAGCAACAACTCCCACAAGTGCCTAGGGCCTATATAAAGCGTTGAAACTACTTGGAACCATATAAATTTGACATGCAAGCTCAAGAACATGGTCACCTATGCAGCACAAATTTGCAAAGAATAAAGCACTAGAAAAAAAACTAATTGGACCAATGGAGGAGTCACATACCAAGGAACAATCTCCCCAAACAGTTTTGCGAGAGGTGCTTTGAGCAAGGAGATCGAAAATCACAGCAACGGGGGCTGGAACTCGTGCTTGAGTTGGTTTTTCGTGTTTGTGTGAGGCAGAGGAAGAAGATGGGTGCAGGAATAAGTGGAGGAGGGCCACCGTGGGCCCACGAGGCAGGGGGCGCGCCCAGGGGGGTAGGGCGCGCCCTCCACCCTCGTGGCCATGTGGCAGCTAACCCGTGGTAATTTTTGCATAGTAAATTCTCAAATATTCCTGAAAAAATCATATTAAATTGGCATGGCATTCTGAGGACTTTTATTTTCAGGATATTTTAGTATTGCACGAATAAGTCAGGAAACAGACAGAAAAATATTATTTTACTTTATTTCTACTAAATAACAGAAAATATAAAGAGGATATAGAATGTTGTGCTTCTAGTTTCATCCATCTCGTGATCATCAAAAAGAATCCACTAACAAGGTTGATCAAGTCTTGTTAACAAACCCATTCCGAATAATCCCGGAACCGGAGAAATTTCGAATAACACTAAGTTACCTCAACGGGGATATGAAAATCCCCAACAATAAGAATATCATACTTTTTCTTGACAGTAGGGAGAGGAAATTCGAAACCTCCAAATATTATCGATGGAACTTTTCCAATAGAGTTTATACTATAAACTTGAGGTTGTTTCCTCGGAAAATGCACCGTGTGCTCATTGCCATTAACATGAAAAGTGACATTGCCTTTGGTGCAATCAATAATGGCCCCTGCGGTATTAAGGAAAGGTCTTCCAAGAATAATAGATGTACTATCATCCTCAGGAATATCGAGAATAACAAAGTTCGTTAAAATAGTAACGTTTGCAACTACAACAGGCACATCCTCACAAATACCGACAGGTATAGCAGTTGATTTATCAGCCATTTGCAAAGATATTTCAGTAGGTGTCAACTTATTCAAGTCAAGTCTACGATGTAAAGAGAGAGGCATGACACTAACACCGGCTCCAAGATCACATAAAGCAGTTTTAACATAACTTCTTTTAATGGAGCATGGTATAGTAGGCACTCCGGGATCTCCAAGTTTCTTTGGTATTCTACCCTTAAAAGTATAATTAGCAAGCATGGTGGAAATTTCAGCTTTAGGTATCTTTCTTTTATTAGTAATAATATCCTTCATATACTTAGCATAAGGATTTGTTTTGAGCTTATCAGTTAATTGCATACACAAAAAGATGAGTCTAATCATTTCAGCAAAGAGCTCAAAATCCTCATCATCCTTTTTCTTGGATGGTTTCGGAGGAAAAGGCATGGGTTTCTGAACCCATGGTTCCCTTTCTTTATCATGTTTCCTAGCAACAAAATCTCCTTTATCATAACATTGATTCTTTGATTGTGGGTTATCAAGATCAACAGCAGGTTCAATCTCTACATCATTATCATTACTAGGTTGAGCATCGACATGAATATTATCTTTAACATTATCACTAGGTTCATGTTCGTCACCTGATTGAGTTTCAGCATCAAAAATAGAGATATCATTCGGATTCTCAGGTGGTTCAGCGATAGGTTCACTAGAAGTTCACAAGGTCCTATCATTTTTCTTTTTCTTCCTTTTAGAGGAACTAGGTATATCAATATTGTTTCTCTGAGAATCTTGCTCGATTCTCTTAGGGTGGCCTTCAGGATACAGAGGTTCCTGAGTCATTCTACCAGTTCTAGTAGCTACTCTAACAGCATAGTCATTTTTCTTACTATTCATTTCGTCAAGCACTTCTTTCTGAGCTTTAAGTACTTGTTCTACTTGAGTGGTAACCATAGAAGCATGCTTACTAACAAGTTTAAGTTCGCCTCTAATATCAGCCATATAATCACCCAAGCGCTTAATCGTAAAGGTATTCTGTTTTAATTGTCTACCAAAATAAGCATTAAAGTCGTCTTGCTTAAACATAAAGTCATCAAACTCATCCAAGCACTGACTAGCAATTTTAGTAGGAGGGACTTCAGCTTTATCATATCTATAGAGAGAATTTACCTTTACTACCTGTGTCGGGATATCGGGAGGTTCTTCATTAAATAAGTAATTGAGATCATATACTTCTTCAACAGGCAGTAAATTAAGACCATGTATTTCTTCAATAGGAGGTAAATTCTTAACATCTTCGGCTTTAATACCTTTTTCTTTCATAGATTTCTTTGCCTCTTGCATATCTTCGAGACTGAGAAATAGAACACCTCTCTTCTTCGGAGTTGGTTTAGGAATAGGCTCAGTAATTGGCTCAGGAACTGGCTCAGAAGGTAGCTCGGGAGGTGCCCAATTATTTTTGTTTGCCAACATATTATTCAAAAGAATTTCAGCGTCATCCGGTGTTCTTTCCCTGAAAAGAGAACCAGCACAACTATCCAGGTAATCTCTGGAAGCATCGGTTAGTCCATTATAAAAGATATCAAATATTTCAGGTTTCTTAAGAGTTTGATCAGGCAAAGCATTAAGTAACTTGAGAAGCCTCCCCCAAGCTTGTGGGAGACTCTCTTCTTCAAGTTGCACAAAATTGTATATTTCCCGCAAAGCAGCTTGTTTCTTATGAGCGGGGAAATATATAGTAGAGAAGTAATAAATCATATCCTGGGGACTTTGCACACAACCAGGATCAAGAGAGTTATACCATATCTTAGCATCACCCTTTAATGAGAACGGAAATATCTTAAGTAAATAAAGGTAGCGCGATCTCTCATTATTAGTAAACAGGGCAGCTATATCATTTAACTTAGTAAGATGTGCCACAACAGTTTCAGATTCATACCCATAAAAAGGATCAGATTCAACCAAAGTAATTATATCTGGATCAATAGAAAAATCATAATAGTCCTGATCAGGAACACAGATAGGTGAAGTAGCAAAAGCAGGGTCGGGTCTCATTCTATCTCTAAGAGATTCTTTACTCCATTTAACTAGCAACCTCTTAAGTTCATATCTATCCTGGCAAGCGAAAATAGCTGCAGAAGATTCAACATCAAAAAGATAACCCTCAGGAATAGAAGGCATAGGTTCATCATCACTAACATCATCGTGTTCAGGTTCAATAATTTCTCTTTCTCTAGACCTAGCAATTTGCTCATCAAGATATTCACCAAGTAGCACAGTAGTATCAAGCATAGAAGTAGTTTCATCATAAGTATCATGCATAGCAGAAGTGGCATCATCAATAACATGCGACATATCAGAATCAATAGCAGTAGTAGGTTTAGGTGTCGCAAACTTACTCATCATAGAAGGAGAATCTAGTGCAAGGCTAGATGGCAATCCCTTACCTCCCCTCGTTGAGGGCAAAATAGTAGTTCGATCATCTTTCAAGTTCTTCATAGTGTCCAGCAGATATAAATCCCAAGTGACTCAAAGAATAGAGCTATGCTCCCCGGCAATGGTGCCAGAAACTAGTCTTGATAACCCACAAGTATAGGGGATCGCAACAGTTTTCGAGGGTAGAGTATTCAACCCAAATTTATTGATTCGACACAAGGGGAGCCAAAGAATATTCTCAAGTATTATTAGTTGAGTTGTCAATTCAACCACACCTAGAAACTTAGTATCTGCAGCAAAGTGTTTAGTAGAAAAGTAATATGATAGTAGTGGCAACGGTAACAAAAGTAAAGACAATAAAAGTAATGTTTTTGGTATTTTGTAGTGATTGTAACAGTAGCAGAGGAAAAGTAAATAAGCGTAAACCAGTATATGGAAAACTCATAGGCACTGGATTAGCGATGGATAATTATGCCGGATGTGGTTCATCATGTAGCAATCATAACATAGGGTGACACAGAACTAGCTCCAGTTCATCAATGTAATGTAGGCATGTATTCCGTATATAGTCATACGTGCTTATGGAAAAGAACTTGCATGACATCTTTTGTCCTACCCTCCCGTGGCAGCGGGGTCCTATTGGAAACTAAGGGATATTAAGGCCTCCTTTTAATGGAGAACCGGAACAAAGCATTAGCACATAGTGAATACATGAACTCCTCAAACTATGGTCATCACCAGGAGTGGTCCCGATTATAGTCACTTCGGGGTTGCCGGATCATAACACATAGTAGGTTACTATAGACTTGCAAGATAGGATCTAGAACACACATATATTCATGAAAACATAATAGGTTCAGATCTGAAATCATGGCACTCGGGCCCTAGTGACAAGCATTAAGCATAGCAAAGTCATAGCAACATCAATCTCAGAACATAGTGTATATTAGGGATCAAACCCTAACAAAACTAACTCGATTACATGATAAATCTCATCCAACCCATCACCGTCCAGCAAGCCTACGATGCAATTACTCACGCACGGCAGTGAGCATCATGAAATTGGTGATGGAGGATGGTTGATGATGACGACGATGACAAATAACCCTCTCCGGAGCCCCGAACGGACTCCAGATCAGCCCTCCCGAGAGAGATTAGGGCTTGGCGGCGGCTCCGTATCATAAAACGCGATGATTTCTTCTCTCTAATTTTTTCTCCCTAAAAGCCAATATATGGAGTTGGAGTTGGCATCGGAGGGCCACCAGGGGGCCCACGAGGTAGGGGGCGCGCCCTCTACCCTCGTGAGCAGGGTGTGGGCCCCCTGGTCTTCATCTTTTGCAAGAATTTTTCTTTATTTTTTCTAAGGTGTTCCGTGGAGTTTCAGGACATTCCGAGAATTTTTATTTTATGCACAAAAAACAACACCATGGTAGTTCTGCTAAAAACAGCGTCAGTCCGGGTTAGTTCCATTCAAATCATACAAGTTAGAGTCCAAAACAAGGGCAAAAGTGTTTGGAAAAGTAGATACGACGGAGACGTATCACTGACTCGCGGCTGGCAGAGTTTGCCCGCGTGCGTGGCCTCGGCCAGCGATGCACTCTCCACTTCAAGTTCGATGGCGATGCCACCCTCTTTGTGAGGGTGTTCAGGGGAGACGGCCGCCGCGTTGGGTGCTGCCCTGAAGGTGACGACGACAGTCGTCTGCCCGTCCTTGGCGACAGAAACGGCGAAGACGAGGTCGGGCATGCGCCCGGCGGTGCCCGTAGCTCTCCGAGCTTCAGCAGCTCCCCTTCCGATGGCAGCTCTTCCAGCGGCGGCCGTGACCAGCCACCGCGCCGTCGTGCTCGCTTCGAGGGGGAGGTGGGTCATCTCGCCGCCACGCCCAAGTGAAGCGTGAAGAGGAGACCTCCTGAGCCCCGGAGGGCGAGGCTGATCTTCTTCTTCAGGTTGCCACCGGTCGAGCCGCACCTATTTTGTTTATCTGCAATGGAAGAGATGTATGGGGCCCCGCGAGGCGTGCTGGACTATCACTTTTAATTACCATGATGTTCCTGTTACCCCCATGGTGTGCGATGTTGCCGCGTGTTCATGCGTAGGAATAACTTAGCTCAGCAGGAGAGCTTGTGGCGACGCTAGCCTCGGGAGGCTCCGGTCAGTGGCCATGCCACGGATCTCGGGTCCTGCAAAAGAAACTTGCTGGGGGGTTAAGTTTCAGTCTTCGGCCGCTGGGGCGACCAGCTCGGGCCTAGTGTTTGCGTTGCGATGCCCGTGGGACATCAACGAGGAGGGGTGCTCCCACAGGAAACTGAGGCCGATGGACCTCACGAGATTAAACCAAGCGACGCTCGCGAGGGTGCCTGCGCATCCTCCCTCGCGAGGGTCGCGAACGGAAAGCAGGCTCAAGCGTAGGGCAGAGACAGGAAATGTGGGCTGGGCGCCGCACAAAACTGAAAGCAACTCCAATTAAAGCCTCAAACAAAGAAGAACTAACCAACTGCACAAAGCAAATGAAAAGCCGCGTCCAGCACCTAATCTAGTCTTCGATGTCTTCTCACCAACGTGGAGATAAGTGCTACCACTGGGCGTGGGCGGGAGCCTCCGAGGCCCAAGGGTGGCACTCCGGAGACTCCGGGGCGTATACAGCCCCACTCATTATTACGTGAGAGTGTCATGGGCGATGAGATTCACAGGCATTCGCCTTCTTCACAGGCACCGGGCCTTTTCCAAAACGGTAATCTTCACAGGCATTCGCCTTCTTCACAGGCACCGGGCCTTTTCCAAAACGGTAATATTCACAGGCATTGGCCTTCTTCACAGGCACCGGGACTTTTCCAAAATGGTAAACTTCACAGGCATTGTCCTTCTTCACAGGCACCGGGCCTTGCTCATGGGTAGAACCTCCGGAGGTGTTGAATGTTCCAGGCGTGCAGGATGGGCACCCCCTCCTGGGTCTCCAAGCGCGCGGAGCCGGGCCTGGAAACATGAACAACCTTGAACGGGCCCTCCCACATGGGAGAGAGCTTGTGCAGCCCTTCCCTTGAGAGGACCCGCCTGAGCATGAGGTCTCCTACCTCAAGGGTCTTGGGGCAGATGTTGCGGCAGTGGTTCCGTCGCAACGCCTGTTGATATCTTGCCGCTCATAGTGCAGCCTCCCGATGGCGTTCCTCCCCTAGCACGAGATCCGTCCCCCACATGGCATCCTATTGCGATTCGTCGAACGCTAGGACCCGCGGGGAGCGACGCTTGACCTCGTGAGGGAGGACGGCTTCAGCTCCGTAGACAAGGAAGAATGGAGTTTCTCTAATTTACTTGGTCACGGTCGTGCGGATAGACCATAGCACAGACTGGAGCTCGTCGTACCAGCCCCTTCCTTAGGCCTCCAGCTTTTTCTTGAAGGTCCTGGTCTTGAGGCCCTTCAGTACCTCCGTGTTGGCTCGCTCAGCCTGGCCGTTGCTTCGAGGATGCACCACTGAAGCGTAGCATATCTGCGTTCCAAGGTTAGCACAGTATGTTTTAAAGAGATTGCTGGTGAACTGCGAACCGTTGTCGGTGATGATGCGGTTAGGCACCCCGAAGCGACTCACAAGGCCCTTGATGAACTTGACTGCGGAGCCTGCTGGGATGGTGCGGAAAGCTTCCACTTCAGCCCACTTGGTGAATTTGTCGATGGTGACGTAGAGATAGCGATAGCCCCCTGGTGCCCGCGGAAATGGGCCCAGAATGTCCAGCCCCCAAACCGCGAATGGCCATGACAGGGGTATGGTCTGCAGGCCCTGAGCCGGATGATGGATTTGCTTGGCGTGGAATTGGCAGGCTTCACAGGCCTTTACCAGCTCGACGGCGTCGTTGAGTGCTGTGGGCCAGTAAAAACCGCTGTGGAACGCCTTGCCAACGAGGTTCGTGATGATGAGTGGTGCCCACAGTCTCCACCGTGTATGTCTGCTAACAACTCCTTTCCTTGCTCCCTGGAAATGTAACGTAGGGACACGTCGTTCGGCCTCTTTTGGTAAAGCTCTCCATCTTGGACGTAGTACGCCGTGGCCTGCCGCGCCACGCGCTCTGCGTCTTCCTCCTTCTCTGGCAGGGTCCCTTCCGTCAAGTAGCTCTTGAGCTCCACGGTCCAACATCCCTCCTGAGGCTCTAGTGCCAGGAGCAAGCGTGCTCCGGAGGTCGATCCACAGGCCGGGGCTCCTGAGGCAGGCGGCTGGGGGAGCTCCGTCTGAGGTTGCGCCCCGCCCGATGGTGGTGGCATCACCGAGGGCTTGGAGAGCCTCTCTTCGAAGACTCCGGGCTCCTGAGGCAGCCGCCTGGACGCCTCTTAGCGATGTTGTCAGCTTCCTGGTTGGTGCCGCGCGGCACATGCTGCAACTCCAAACCCCAAAATTGTTTCTCTATTTTGTGAACTTCTGGTAGATAAGCCTCCATGTGCTCATCTCTCGGCTCGTACACCTTGTTGGAGAATTTGACGAGGAGTTGGGAATCGCCCTTGATGACAAGGCGCTCTACCCCTAGGGCCACCGCAGCTTTTAGGCCTCCTATCAGCCCCTTGTATTCCGCTATATTGTTGGACACCTTTTCCCCATGCTGGAAGCAGAGTTGCACGGTGTAGTAGAGCTTGTCCTGAGTGGGGGCTATGAGCACTGCACCGGCCCCGTGCCATGCCGCGAGAAAGCTCCATCGAAGTACATAACCCAGCCATCCGGCGCTTCACTTCCTGGGGAAAGCGAGTGATCCTTGCCTGCCTCGAGCCCAGGCGCCTCTGTCCACTCTGCTACAAAATCTGCAAGTGCAGCTCCCTTAACGACCCTAGTCGTACTGAACTCCAGCTGAAATGCTTGTAGCTCGATGTTCCATTCGGCGACCTTCCTGTTGAGTTGGGACTCCTGAGTACCGGGTATGCTGAGACACCTTGATTGGATGACCCTGGAAGTAGTGTCGTAGCTTCCGTGAGGCCACTAACAGCGCGAGCAGGAGCTTCTGAGGCATGGGGTACTGCGCCCTAGCGTCCCTCAGCACCGTGCTGACGAAATACACGGGATGCTCGACAAGGGCTGGTGCAGCGATGGCCTGAGGAGTCGAGCGTCCCCTGAGGTGCGAAAGCCCCTGGTTCTTGACAAACTTGTAGAGCCCCCTCGGCCTCGTGGACGCCTCCTTGTTGAGGCGGGCTTGTATCTGCTGCGGGCGTGGCGCTCGTGGGGCCTTCCTGCCCCGGGGTTGCCGCAGCTGGTGCAGTCTTGGTCCAGCGCTCCTCCCGAATGGCCACCAGAGCGGCACTTGCAGAGTACAGTGTGGCGGCGAGATAGAGTAGCAAGGGCTCCTGCGGGCGCGGCGCTACCATCATAGGGGGGCTGGTCAGGTACCTCTTGAGGTCTTGGAACGCTTCGTCGGCCTCCGGAGTCCATTCAAACGGGCCCTTCTTCTTCATCAGCTTGAAGAAGGGCAGAGCACGTTCCCCTAGCTTGGAGATGGAACGCCCCAGCGGAGTTACCCGCCCGGCAAGCTTCTGCATTTCCCTGAGAGTTGCCGGCAGGCTCATGTCTTCAATTGCCTTGACCTTCTCTGGGTTAGCCTTGATCCCCCTGCGCGACACGAGGAAACCCAAGAGCTTGCCAGAGGGTACACCGAACACGCACTTCTCCGGGTTGAGCCGTAAGTCCACTTCTCGCAGGCTCATGAAGGTTTCTTCTAGGTCCTGTACTAGGGTCTTCACCTACCGAGACTTTACCAATATGTCATCGACATACGCCACAGCGTTCCTCCCGAGTTGCCGGCCTAACGCGATGTGCATTAGCCGCTGGAAGGTTGCGCTCGCGTTGCGCAATCCGAACGGCATGCAGGTGTAGCAGTACACCCCGCACGAGGTCAGAAAAGTCGTCTTCTCTACATCTTCGACCGCCATCTTGATTTGATGATAGCCTGAGAAGGCATCCAAGAAGCACAATAGGTCGCACTCAGCAGTAGATTCGATGATCTGGTCGATGCGGGGGAGTGGGAACGGATCCTGCGGGCAGGCTTTGCTGAGGTTGGTAAAATCGACGCACATGTGCTTCTTCCCTCCTTTCTTTGGCACAACGACAGGGTTCGCCAGCCACTCCGGGTATCGAACCTCGCAAATGACTCCCACGGCCTCCAACTTGCGGGTTTCCTGGACGATGAAAGCTTGCTTCTCGGTGGACTGTCGTCTTGCCTTTTGCTTTACCGGGCGTACGTTAGGACATACGTTCAGGTGGTTCTCAATCACCTGTCTGGGGACCCCCGCCAGTTGCTTGGGCTCCCACGCGAACACCTCCTTGTTTGCACGCAGGAACCTCACCAGGGTCTCCTCTTGCTTGGGATCCAGATTGGCGCCTATGGTGAAGGTGGCACCGGAGGACCCGTCCTCGTCGACTGGTATTTGCTTGGTCTCGGCCTTGTCCTGGGTGAACAACTGCTTCTTCTTGGTGGGCGCAGCCCCCTTGGCCTTGAGGGGGTCGGCACTGGCGGGCTGCGCCACTGCGGCAGTCTTGAAGGCGAGCTTGAGCGCATGTAGAGCATCCCTTGCGTCTACAGGTATGGCGAGGACACCACTGCTCACGGGCATCTTCATCAGATTGTAAGCCGGGTGGGTTGCTGCCATGAACTGGGCCAAGGCTGGGTAGCCGAGGATGGCGTTGTATGGGAGGCCGATGCGGGCGACATCAAAGTCGACCAGCTCCATGCGGAAGTTGGCTTGGGTGCCGAACGTCACCGGGAGGCAGATCTGCCCCAGGGAGCCGGTGGGGCTGCCCCCGACGCCCGAAAAGGGCTGGCTGGGCCGAAGTCGCTCCAGCGGCACGTGGAGGAGGCTGAAGGCTTCGACCGAGAACACATTGAGGCTGGCCCCGCTGTCGATGAGGGTCCTGGTGACGGCCACTTGGCAGATAGTAGGAGTACACAGCATTGGGAGTGCGCCTGAGCAAGCGGTGTTGGCGGGGTGATCATCCAAGCCGAAGGTTAAGTCGGCCTTGGGTGACGCCCATCCCGGAAGAGCTAGGCGGCGAGCCTGGGCAGCGCCGACCTGGCGGACGAACAGCTTGATGTGGCGGCACGTGGGTGGTGCCTGCGAGCCCCCTAGGAGCACCGCGACGACTGGAGGCGCAGGGGCCGCGTGTCGGGCGAGGAAGAGGCCGCGCAGTTCCTCCCAGGAGCCCACTGAAGACGCCGGCAGATGGGGTAACCACATGCGTGGGACGCCAGCGAGTGCCATGGGCAGCCAGTTGGCCATGACCCGGCCGTCACCTCCGGCCTTGAGGAGGGTCTCCTCATACGCCAGTAAGAAGACTAGTGGATCCTTCATGCCGTCGTAGCGTGGCGGCACCTCCGGCTTGAACTTGTTTGGCCACTGCACCCGTCGCAAGGCGGGGGTCAGAGCCCGGAGCCCCCGGGGCCCTGGGCCGGCCTCCGCGGCCAGAGCGGACGTCGCGTTTCCAACCTTGAGGGCGAAGCGCGAGGTTGATGGAGACAGTTGCTGACGGGGAGAGCTTCGGTGCACCCCTACCTGGCGCGCCAAATGTCGGATTGCGGGTTCCGGCAGACCCTTGAGGTTCGAATTCTGGGGTGCATGCAAAGATCGCTCCTCTACCAACTCACGTCTCGTCGCCTCGCAAAGGATCTAGGCTACACGATGAGCAACACAAGAGATGCAAGGTTTATACTAGTTCGGGCCACCGTTGCGGTGTAATACCCTACTCTAGTTTGTGGTGTGGTGGATTGCCTCTGGGGCTGATGAAGAACAGTACAAAGGAAGAACAGCCTCATGAGGGGTGTTCTTGTGGTGGTGTTGTCCCTTTGGAGGGGTCGATTCCAGCTGCCTCTATACTATGGTGGATAGCCCTATATATAGAGTGAGAGGCACTGGTCCTCTTTCCAAATATTGAGCGGGAAGGGCGCCCACAATTGGTCATTTTGAAGGGAAACATCTAGTACACTTATCCTGACTAAAGTTGGTCCTCGCCTGTCAAAGACTCTGACGATGACACCGTCCTGGGCTCCACGGTGACCTCCTTTCTGCCATTCTGCTGGTCTTGGTCTTGTTGCACCGAAAGGGTAGCCTTTGCCTGATGCCTTGGCCTGTGCTTACTCCCTTTGCACCAAAGGGGAAACAAGGACACTACGCAGGCCGGCGCCCGCCTGGCCTCGATCGTCATGGCTTGCGTCACGGGCACCTCACGAGGTACCCCTGCCTTGATCTCTCCGCCTCCTCGCGAGCCAGCCTGACGAGGCTACTCCTGAGGAAGCTTTCCTGTCGTCCGCCCCGCGAGGCTTGGTCCCTCGCGAGGGTCTTGAGCTTGAGTTAATGAAGATGGGCCGCACTGGGCCACTGCTTGAGCCACGCCACAGGCCGCAGGCAGGCAAGTCTGGGGACCCCCGTTCCCAGGACGCCAACAGCCCCGGAGCTCGACGATGTCGCCTCGCCGCCGCCCCTCGCCTCCCCGCCGCCCGTCGCCGACCCCGCCTCGGATCCGCCGCCGCCGCAGTGCCCCACCTCGCCGGAGACACCACCGGAGCCACCGGTCCCGATCCGATCCGATCCGATCCGCCGCCGGTTTTTTTCGCTTTAGGTAAAAACCGATCGGTTTTTATTTAAACCCTAGTTTCATTTTTTTTAGATTAGATTGATTTTATTTTCCGGTTTAGTTATTTAGCGAATGTTCGTCCGTACGTTCATTTTAACGAACGGTGTTCACTCATTAGCCGCAGATAGCGAACGTTCGTTCGTTAGCCTGTTCATCAGTTTTTCTTTTTCTAGGGTTTTTCCGCGATTATTTTCGATCGCGATTTCTGCCCTAATTTTTGTTTTAGTTTATCTTTTTGCTTGTTTATCGGAATCTGGCGATTCAAGCGCCTAGAGTTTTGTCTCAAAGCCCTCTTTCTGTTTAACCAACTTAAACAGGTTTTTGCTACTGTAAAATTTGTCTTAATCCCAGATTAGTAAATGGAGTTTGTTTCTTTTGCAGTTTGAGTTTCGTTGCTTCGTTTGATTTGATTCTTTTTGCAAACCGGAGTTCTTAAGTTGAACTTTCTGGTTAGATCTCTTATTTGAGTTTTACCCGTGCTTCTAGTTGAGTTCTTATTGTATGCTTGTTTTTTTGCGATAGAGTACCCAGAGTGCGAAGCGTGCTACTACGAGTCTCTAGGTTTCACGGATCATCAGCAAGGCAAGTAACACATTGATCATACCTCTTTACTATCCAGTTTTATTACATTAGATTAGTCCTCAAACAATTTCATGGTTAGGATTTGATTAATATGTGGGTTTTGGGAAGTAGATGAGGTAGTACCTATTGTCCTGTTCATTATCAAACCTTTGGGAGTTACTTCTACGTTGCTTATATTGCTATGCTATGCTTGTAGACGTGGATTGGGTGAGTGTATCCATGGCAGATGTGAGTATTGTTATTTAATGGTTAACTTAAGGGGGCTACTTTAATACACATCTGTGTGGATTGAGGCACCTGGGGAACCCAGTGTTGCCTGTTTTTTTGGAAATCCCGGGGTACCGTGTGATTCTCCTATGGACCGCCACCCAGGCTCAAAGGGATCATAAGATCATTCATGCTAGAAACTTCCGTGTGCAGCCACAAGATATTATGGGCTCTAGCATAGTTGAGTATGTTGCAAGACCTCTTTCAGTGGGGGGCTAGCAGATGTAGGGGAAAGTAGGTGTAACTGTCCACCCAGAGTAAAGAGTTATTGTTTTAGAAAGACTGTGTCTCGTTTCTCTGACCATGGATGTATTCGAGTCTTGTGGGGACAAGTGCGCAAACCTTTGCAGAGTGTACAAACTAATCATGGTTAGCCGTGTCCCCGGTTATGGACGTTTTGAGTATCTAGTTCTTGGATTATCATGTCGATCTCATCACTCTTAATATAATTTGATTGGGTTTAATGATGATGCTTAATTGGGATTGACTTGGGTGAACCTTCTCAATGTTTAACAACCACCAAGATAGTTAAATAAAATTTATTCATTTTTGTAGGGAAAAATTGGCTTTATACAAAACTGTAACCATAGAGCTTTCCACCAGCCAAATATGCATGTAGTGATAGCATTTATTCTGTTCATTACTCTATGTGTTACATTGCCAGCATATTCCATGTGCTGACCCGTTTCGGGCTGCAACGTTCATGTTCCAGACTTTTCAGACAACGAGTAAGGTGCCTTAGGTCGTGATCTTTCACTCAATGATGTCGTTGGAGTTGATGGACTCACTTTATCTTCCAAGCCTTCCACTGTTATCATATTTAGATGGCCTTAAGCCATATTTATTGTAATAAGTTCTCTTTTGAGACATTCGATGTAATAAGTGTGTGATTGCTATTCTGTTATAAATCTTTCAATTACTGTGCATGTCAGCATTACCGATCTAGGGATAACACTGATGCACAGAGATCAGACTGGTTGAGGTCTGGTCGCTACAAGATGGTATTAGAGCACACACTGATTGTAGGACACGACCACTAAGCTAAAGCCCTGGATCACTACTCTCTTCTCATTTCTGACTCCTCTCCCTTTCCTACTCTTTAGGATGGCGGATGCAAGGAACAAGTTCACTCAACCAGATGAAGATACACCTTTTGGACGACATTTGAAGGAAGTTACTAGATACCTGAACATCGGACTACTAAGTTTCACCGGGACCTACATCGCCACTTTACTAGAAGAGGAGCATTGGATGATTCGAGTTCAAGTTCCAGGAAGGACGTTCATGCCAGTCACTAAGCCCATAGATTTTTCCTTTGATGCACCAACCTGGAGTCTAGGAAAGAGCATGGCAGCCCACATCACCATGGGACACATTGGAGAAGTGTACCACAAGGATCTCAAGGATACTATCTACCAGATTTGTGGGCGCCGAGATGAGCAATGGGAGATGATCGACATCAGGAAGGATAGATCTATTGCAGCTTTCATCCAGGAGTTAAACCAGCACATTTGATGCTAGGAGAACCATATGTCCGCAGGCATGATAGATCTGAAGAAGGCAATGACCAGGATCACGGAGCTGGAGGAAGAACTCAAGTCTACACGCGATGGATATGAGGAGGAAATGACGATACTTGTGGAGAAGAATAATGATCTGAAGAAGAAGCTAGGAATATTCATGGGAGACCCCACACCAGGAGGAGATGACAATGATTCCACTTGCCCGGAGAACTACATCATCATCGACGACACCAACTCAGACCCTGACGATAGAGATGATGACTATATTGATGAAGCTGGAGCAGATATCATGGAGTCTTCGACCGATCAATTTTTCTAGTCGACCACCATAATAGTAGTAGTATTCCCCCATGTATATAGCATAGTCCGAGCACTTTTGTAACGATAGTTAGATCGTTGTATGCCCTTATTTGAATTGATTGAAGTCATATGATTGTGTTTGTCTCATATGCTTATGGGCAGTGTTTTTCTCTCTAGACCTCATTCTATTCTATTTTCTCATCTTTTCTAAACCCTCAGATGCCTCCGAGACGCGACAATGGATTTGCTTTCCCACTAGAGCTCACTCAGTTGATCCAGCAGCAGAATGCATTGATGCAGATACTAGTCCAGAATCAGAATCAAGGGAACAACAATAACAAAAACCCACCACCACCACCACCTCTTGATCACTTAGCCCGTTTCTTAAGGTTGAATCCGCCGGTGTTCTCCAGTAGCACCGAGCCAATAGTTTCAGATGATTGGCTCCGCAAGATTGGAAGGGAGTTGACCACTGCAGGATGCACAGATGCGGAGAGAGTGCATTTTGCCGCACATCAGCTTGATGGACCCGCAACATCATGGTGGGAGAATTTCACAGCCACTTACCCCATCGACAATGTCACATGGGACTAGTTTCAGCAGGCTTTCCATACTGCCCATGTTTCAGCAGGAGCTATGGCAATGAAGAAGCGTGAGTTTCACAACTTGCACCAAGGAGGACACACAGTTGGCCAGTATGTGGATGATTTTAGTAAGTTGGCATGTTATGCCCCAGATGACGTTGCTACGGATGCAGCTAAGCAGGAGAAGTTTCTGGAAGGACTGAATGATGAGCTGAGCATGCAGTTGATGGTGGCAACCTTCAACAACTACCAGGAGTTGGTAGATAGAGCTCTCATGATTAAAGGGAAACAGTAGCAGATTGACAACCACAAGAGGAAGTATGGACAAGGGAAGTACAATTCTGAAGCTCAGCAGAGGCCCCGTTTTACTCCGAACTCGGGAGGACCTTTTCAGCATAACCATGGAGGTCACAACCACAATGGAGGAAGTTCGCACAACCATAGTGGCCCCAGGAATGGGAATGGTAATGGAGGAAGCAACGGCCAGAATCGTTCCAACCCAGCAACACCCGCCAAGAAGGATCTAAGCCACATTACTTGCTATAAGTGCGAGAAGACTGGACATTATGCCAATGAATGTCCTGAAGCTAAGAATGGAAATGGCAACGGAAGCTCTGGGAAGAAGCCAAACCCTTTCAACAGGGGACAAGTGAACCACGTTAACATGGAGGAGGTTGAAGCACAGCCAGATACAGTAATAGGTAAGTTTTTGGTTAAGTCATTTACTGCAATCGTTCTTTTTTATACTGGTGCATCGCATTCATACATATCAAGGATATTTGTGGATAAGTATAAACTGCCCACCAAAGTTCTTAGAACACCTATGTTAGTAAGCTCGCCAGGAGCGGAGTATATGGCAAGCCAAGGATGTTTTCAGATGCCATTGAACATAGGTAGGCATGTTTTCCCCTCAGACCTGATAATCTTGGAGTCGCAAGGTTTGGATGTGATTATGGGTATGGATTGGCTATCGATGTATGGAGGAAACATCGATTGCGCCAGTAAGTCAATTTTGCTCACCACCCCAGAAGGAAGAAGGATTAAGTATGCATCCTGGCATGTGCCGAAGAGAACTCAAGTGAATTCCTTATCAGGAGTTGTACAGGAGGAAGTACCAGTGGTGAAGGATTTCCCTGATGTATTTCCAGAAGAGTTGCCAGGCATGCCACCGGATAGAGACATTGAGTTTTTGATTGAGCTTTTGCCAGGCACAGGGCCAATATCTAAGAGACCGTACAGGATGCCCGCAAAGGATTTGGAGGAAATTAAGAAGCGGATTAAGGAGTTACTGGATAAAGGCTATATTCGCCCAAGTTCGTCACCTTGGGGATCACCAGTGCTTCTAGTAGAGAAGAAGGATGGATCATTGAGGATGGTTGTTGATTATCGAGGATTGAATGAAGTAACGATCAAGAACAAGTATCCACTACCGATGATCAATGATTTGTTTGACCAGTTGCAAGGAGCTAAAGTATTTTCCAAGATCGATCTGCGATCAGGATACCACCAGTTGAAGATTCGAGAGTAGGATATACCTAAGACAGCTTTTACCACAAGGTACGGGCTATATGAGTATATAGTTATGTCATTTGGCCTGACTAACACACCTGCCTATTTCATGAACATGATGAACAAGGTGTTTATGGAGTTTCTGGATAAGTTCGTCGTGGTGTTCATTGGTGATATTCTGGTTTATTCAAAGAATGAAGAGGAGCATAAGGAGCATTTGCGTTTGGTACTTGGGAAGCTCAGAGAACATCAGTTATATGCCAAGTTCAGCTAGTGTGAGTTTGGGTTGAAGGAAGTTGGATTCCTCGGACATGTTATATCCGGAGAAGGAATAGCAATAGACCCCACCAAAGTTGTCACTGTGACAAATTGGGAAGCGCCCACGTCAGTTGGAGAGATCCGGAGTTTTCTTGGACTCGCAGGATACTACCGGAGGTTCATCGAGAACTTCTCAAAGATTGCAAAACCCATGACTGAGTTGTTGAAGAAGGACACCAAGTTCAAATGGACTGAGGAATGTGAGGCTAGTTTCCAGGAGTTGAAAAAACATTTGGTTACAGCACCAGTGTTGATTCTGCCAGATCAGCGCAAGGATTACCACGTATATTGAGACGCTTCTCGTCGAGGACTTGGAGCAGTGCTTATGCAGGAGGGAAGAGTTGTTTCATATGCCTCATGACAGCTTAAACCCCATGAGTTGAATTATGCTACACATGATTTGGAGTTAGCAGCCGTAGTGCATGCGTTGAATACATGGAGACATTTTCTCATCGGAAACCATTGTGAGGTGTACACGGATCACAAGAGTTTGAAGTATATCTTAAGGAGTTGAATCTCAGGCAAAGAAGATGGTTGGAGCTCATTAAGATTATGATATGCGGTTGCATTATCATCCAGGAAAGGCTAACGTAGTAGCGAATGCATTGAGCCGCAAGAGCCATGTCAACACACTCATGACCGGAGAGTTACCCAAGGAGTTAGCAGAGGATCTTCGCGAGCTATGTTTGGAGATAGTTCCGAGAGGCTATGTAGCAGCATTGGAGATTCAGTCTACTTTGATGGATAAGATCAGAGAAGCTCAGAAGACGGACAAGGAGATTGTCGAGATAAAGGGAAGGATGAGCAAAGGAAAAGCTAAGGGATTTCGTGAGGATGAGCACGATACCTTATGGTTTGAGGACCGCGTATATGTGCCCAATGATCAGGAGATCAGGAAGTTGATTCTGCAGGAGGCCCATGATTCGCCATATTCGATTCACCCAGGAAATACCAAGATGTATCTGGATTTGAAGGATAGTTTCTAGTGGACCGAAATCAAGAAGGATATTGTAGAGTATGTAGTAGTCTGTGATGTATGTCAGAGAGTGAAGGCAGAGCATCAGAAGCCAGCTGGATTGCTATAGCCATTGTCGATACTCGAATGGAAGTGGGATAAGCTAGGCATGGATTTTATCACGGGATTGCCCAGGACTCGTTCAGGCTATGACTCGATATGGGTAGTAGTCGATCGTTTGACGAAGGTAGCTCATTTCATCCCAGTGAAGACCACTTATACCAGTGCTAAGTTGGCAAAGATATATATGACCAGGATCGTATGCCTGCATGGAGTTCCGAGGACCATTGTATCAGATAGAGGAACCCAGTTTACCTCAAAGTTCTGGAATCAGTTGCACGAAACTTTGGGTACCACGCTAGAGTTCGGTACATCCTTTCATCCACAGACAGATGGATAGACTGAGAGGGTCAATCAGATTCTAGAGGACATGTTGGGAGCTTGTGTGCTAGATTATGGATCTAGTTGGGACGACAATTTGCCATATGCAGAGTTCTCTTACAACAACAGTTATCAAGCAAGTTTGAATATGGCCCCTTTCGAAGATTTATAAGGAAGGAGGTGCAGGACACCGTTGTTGTGAGATGAAGTTGGAGACCGTCAGTTGTTTGGACCAGATTTGATTAAAGAGTCTGAAGAGAAGGTTAAGCTGATTCGCAATAGGCTTAAGGTAGCCTAGTCCAGGCAGAAGAGCTATGCGGATTCTAAACGCAAGGAGACATTTTACGAAGTCGGAGACAGAGTTTATCTTCGAGTGTCCGCACTTCGAGCAGTTAAGTGTTTTGGAGTTAAGGGAAAGTTAGCACCACATTTTGTGGGACCATACAAAGTTTTGGAACGTATGGGAGAAGTTGCTTACAAGTTGGAGTTGCCAGAAGGATTGCCAGGAGTTCACGATGTGTTCCACGTTTCCCAGTTGAAGAAGTGCCACGCAGAGATGGCTGATATTCCTCTAAGAGATACCGTGCCACTGGAAGTGATTCAGTTGGATAGCGATTTGACCTACGAGGAGAAACCAGTGAAGATTCTCGAGTTTGCTAGCCGAGTCACCCGCAACAAAGTTATCAAGGTCTGCAAAGTTCAGTGGAGCCACCTAGGAGCGAGAGGAAGACCTACGGAAGGATCACCCTCACCTATTTTCTAGCCAACCTGAATCTCGAGGGCGTGATTCATCTTAAGGGGGGTAGGTTTGTAACATCCCAAATTTTCAATTTGGAATGTTATACAGTAGATCATCATTGCATATCATATTTTATTGCATTTTGGCTTGATCCTAGAAATTCTACGCAACTCAAGGACCCATGGAGAGAGTTGGGGATTTCATTATTTTCATATTTGAGTTTTCTCAAATTTTGAAAAAAGAGGATCAATTGGTTTTGATTATTTTTCTTTCCTAATATTTCTAAAATAAAATTATATGAGAGGAGATAAAATGACTTCTCCAAAATAAATGAGATATTAGAGGAAAAATATTAGAATCAAATAAATGTTTTTATTTGGATTTTATTGCAATTTTATTTGAATTGGAAAAATAGCACGTTTTCAAAATTGCATTTTTAGGCCAAGAAAATGTTCATCTTGTTCTAAATATTTTATTTAGATGGTGAAAATTTGTTTTGGCATTTTTAGATTTTTATTTATTTTTCTAGAATTTATTTTCGGTGGAATCTTATTTTAAAAAAAATTGTGCTCGCCCGACTGGGCCAGCGGCCCAGCCGAGCCGGGCCGGCCTCGTCGTCCCGCCCCCGCCAGACCGACTCCGACCGGAGTCCGGCCGAAGACTCCGCCGCCGCCGAGTCCGGAGAGGACTCCTCCTCCTCGTCCCCTTTCCCAAGCCGCCGGACCCCCCCCCCCTTTAAATACCCCAGCCCCACCGCCTCACCACCACCCCGCCACCGACGTCGTCGCCGCTACCTCGAGCCCGACGCCACCGCCCCAAGCGGCCGCCGCCTCGGAGCCCGACACCGTCGCCTCGCCGCCGACCCCGCCTCGGATCCGCCGCCGCCGCAGCGCCCCGCCTCGCCGAAGATGCCGTCGGAGCCGCCGGTCCCGATCCAATACGATCCGATCCGCCGTCGTTTTTTTCTTTAGGTGAAAACCGACCGGTTTTTATTTAAACCCTTGTTTCATGTTTTAGATTAGATCGGTTTTATTTTCCGGTTTAGTTATTTAGCGGATGTTCGTTCGTACATTCGTTTTAACGAACGGTGTTCACTCGTTAGCCGCAGACAGCGAACGTTCGTTCGTTAGCCTGTTCGTCAGTTTTTCTTTTTCCAGGGTTTTTCCGTGATTATTTTCGATCGCGATTTCTGCCCTGATTTTCGTTTTAGTTTATCTTTTCGCTCGTTTATCGAAATCAGGCGATTCAAGCGCCTAGAGTTTTGTCTCAAAGCCCTCTTTCTGTTTAACCAACTTAAACAGGTTTTTGCTACTGTAAAATTTGACTTAAGTTCAGATTAGTAAACGAAGCTTGTTTCTTTCATAGTTTGAGTTTCATTGCTTCGTTTGATTTGATTCTTTTTGCAAACCGGAGTTCTTAAGTTGAACTTTCTGGTTAGATCTCTTATTTGAGTTTTACCCGTGCTTCCAGTTGAGTTCTTATTGTATGCTTGTTTTTTGCGATAGAGTACCCGGAGTGCGAAGCGTGCTACTACGAGTCTCTAGGTTTCACGGATCATTAGCAAGGCAAGTAACACTTTGATTCTTTACTACCCAGTTTTATTGTATTAGATCAGTACTCAAATAATTGTATGGTTAGGATTTGATTAATATGTGGGTTTTGGGAAGTAGATAAGGTAGTACCTATTGTCCTGTTCATTATCAAACCTTTGGGAGTTACTTCTACGTTGCTTATATTGCTATGCTATGCTTGTAGACGTGGATTGGATGAGTGTATCCATGACATATGTGAGTATTGTTATCTAATGGTTAACTTAAGGTGGCTACTTTAATACACATCTGGGTGGATTGAGGCACCTGGGGAACCCAGTGTTGCCTGTTTTTTTTTGAAATCCCGGGGTACCGTAGGATTCTCCTATGGACCGCCACTCAGGCTAAAAGGGATCATAAGATTATTCATGCTAGAAACTTCCGTGTGCAGCCAGAAGCTATTATGGGCTCTAGCATAGTTGAGTACTTTGCAAGACCTCTTTCAGTGGTGGGCTAGCAGATGTAGGGGAAAGCTGTCAGGACCCCGACTCAATGCCACATTGATCTAGCATGTAACACCTCATATCACTTTGTGGCCTCACGCACGGTATCCCCACGGGTGTCGCCTTACCTTTGCCCGGGACCGTTTGCGCCTTTTGGCACACGTATATGATAGTGTCGCTAGCATCCATATGATACGGAGCCCGGGCTGACATGGCTAGTCGTAGACCCAAAGTGGCACAAACTTACAGGGACAGGCATCCATGACCCAGCATCGAACGTGTCGGTCATCAGCGAGTGAATCCGGGCTGTAGCGCTGGGCTAGCAGGACTCTGGTGAACCGGGCTGTAGCGGGCTAACAGGACTCTGGAATTCATCGCGTGACATTTCCCCGAGGGGACAGACACAGGAACAAAGAAGGACACATGCCGGCCAGCCTAAGTGTTCCGGAGCAGTAGCAAGCTACCATGGCTCAGTGGAAACACTAGGAGACATTTCCCGGTAAGAGAGGCTACTAAGGGTAAACAACTAGATAGTCAGATCCAACACATACCAAGCATTTCAATAACATACACACAATATGCTCGATATGTGCAAATACAACATGGCATCACAACATGACTCTACAACTCAAGTATTATCCAATAGGCTCCGAGGAGCGAGATATTACAAACATGAGTCTCATGACCCAACATTCAGAGCATACAAGTCAAAGCACAAGCGGAAGCTCAACATGTCTGAGTATAGACATCTACAAATGAAAAAGGCTGAGAAGCCTGACTATCTACTAGATCCTGCCGAGGGCACAAGATCGTAGCTGAGATACCAAGCTAAACATCGAAGTCCATGCAGTACTACTAGTGAGACTGAAGTCTCTCTGCAAAAACGTAAAATAGGCAAACGTGAGTACAAATGTACCCAGCAAGACTTACATCAGAACTAACTACATATGCATCATTATCAACAAAGGGGGTGGTGGAGTTTAACTGCAGCAAGCCAGCTTTGACTCGGTGGCTAACCTGAACTACGACTGCAAGTAACTCTTTTGAGGTGGCGCACACGAGTCCACATATTCACCATATCAATACACCACTATGGATCCGCTCCCGTCTCCCTACGAGAATGCCATCCATAGCACTCACACTTATCTTGCGCATTTTAGAGTATCCACTTTCACTTGTCTATGAACTATGCAAGGGGTCCAAGTTTCCATATCCGAGGAATCCGGCTATTCGAATAGATAATGATAACCCTACAGGGGTGTACTTCTTCACACACGCTCTCACCACTTACCGCCGTTTACATGACATGTACTCGGCAACCTTCAAGCGGAAGCCCAGCGAGGGTGTCGGCCACAACCTGACTAACCACACAAGTCTCTCGTCCAGGTTTATCGCCTATTCGGGTTCCATCCGCAAGGAGATCCGGCCGGGGTGTCACTCACGGCCCCAAACGATGTGAGCAGGGTTCCCAAGCCCACCATCCGGGTGCCACTTGGTACACCGTGCCACTGTGCCTAGTCTGTCCCAAGCCCACCTGTACCGGGTGCCACTTGGTAGACTACTAACACTACCTACAAACACCAGAAACTAGTTGCAACTCCTGGACAGAGATCATGTTGATTAATAAGTCGAGAGGGGTCGAGTTACCGGAACCCAATGTGTGGTAGTAACTGTTCATGGATCACAAACATAGAACTCAGTTCCTGAGGACGGCTGCAATGAGACAACCCACCATGTACTCCTACATGGCCTCTCACCGCTACCTTTACCAAATCGTGTTCACACACTTAGCTCTCAACGGTAGGACATGTTCACACACCTCCGATTCATTCCCGATGAATCAGACCTGACTCAACTCTAAGCAGTAGCAGGCATGACAAACAAGCATGAATGAGTAGGCACATCAGGGCTCAAACAACTCCTACTCATGCTAGTGGGTTTCATCTATTTACTGTGGCAATGACAGGTCATGCAAAGGATAAAGGGGTTCAGCTACCGCAGCAAGTAACAGATGAATCGTTGTTGTCCTAATGCAGTAAAAGAGAGCAGGAGCGAGGGAGTGGGATTTTATCGGAATGAACAAGGGGGTTTTGCTTGCCTGGCACTTCTGAAGATAGTATAGTTCTTCATCGGTGTCATCGATCACATCGTCGGTACACGTCTATCGAGAGGGGACAATTACCGGCAAACAAGGAAGAACACAATCAATGCAATGCAACAATATGATGCATGATCATGACATGGCAATATGCTGTGGTTTGAGCTAATGCAACTAGCAGCAAGTTAAATGAAGTTGGTTTGAACCCTAGGTTCAAATTCAAACTCCACATGTGGTTATTTAAATGCTATTCAATGATTTGTCCTAAACAGTAGCCATAAGTTGTTCTAACATGCATGAAAATGCCATAAACATATTCTTTGGATTTTTCTGATAATTTTTCATATATAAATTATTTGATTTGGAGTTACGGTTGAATTTCTATGAATTTTAGAAGTTTGGGATATTTTCTGGAATTTCCTGAATAAGAATAATTCCAATAATTGAATTAATGCGTCAGCATCGCGTCAGGGTGACGTCAGTGGTCAACGGGGCTGGTCCAGGTCAAACCTGATGCTGGGACCCACTGGTCAGAGACTAGACTAATTAACAGAGACTATTAGTGCTAATTTAATCCTAACTAAAAGTGTCAGTGGGCGTGGGCCCACATGTCAGTGATACAAAGTTTAGTTAGCGAGGTGATTAACCTCTAACAGTGGTAATTAACACTAACTAAAACCTAAACTAACTCTAGTCAGAGGCCGGCCCCACATGTCATCGACATAGGGGGGCCCAGATATGGTCAAAGTGGGTCAAACCCACCGGCGACTCGATGCCGGCGAGGCCTGAGATGGTGGCGCAGCTCGGAAAACGCCCACAGGGCACGGACGAGGCCGTTCTTGGGCTCGTTGGAGAGCTATCGTTGGCGCGCGTCGAGTGGTGGTGGTGGCCGGACCTATGGTGGCCGGAGCCGACGACGGCGAGCTCCAAGGCGGCGGCCGGAGTTCGGGTGGTCGCGGGATCGGTGTTGCAGCTCGCAAGCGAGCCATCTGATGCGTTGGGGCTGCTCTACGGGGTGCTACGAGCGTGTTGGAGTCGCCGGGGTGACCAAATGGTCACCGGAGCTGCGTTGACGGCGAGCTCGGCCGGTGGCGTGCTGCGGGCAGCAAGGGGGCGACGGCTACGGCGAGCAAGAGGCAGCGGGGTTAGGGGGGTTAGATGCAGGTGCTCACAGCGAGTCCAAGGAGCGCGGGGGCGAGGTCGGGGACGTCCGGGAGCTCCCGAATCGGCGGCGATGAGCTTCGGTGGCCGGCGACGGAAACGGCGATGGTGGCGGCGTTGCAGCGCGTCCGGGACCTCGTGGCTCGGTGGAGAGGAAGAGGGGGTCGAGGCGGAGCCTCTGGGTTCAACGACGAGGCGAGGCAGTGGCTGTGGCCACGGCGGTGCTCCTCGGTGGCGACGGCGGCGCTCAGGTGCGAGAGGGAGAGAGAGCAGAGGGAGGGGGAGCACAGGAGAGAGTGAGATCGTCCAGGTGGGGTGCAGGGCGCTCCGTGGCGTCATCTAGGAGCACCGGGGGGGAAGCCAGGCAAACAGGGAGGGAGGAGGTGGCCAGCGCGGGGCAGCCACGCGCCTCCGTCCTTCTGGCGAGGGAGAAAGACGACAGGGAGGAGGCGGTGATGGGCTGGGCCGCTGGAGTTGGGCCAGGTGGGCTGCGAGGTGAGCGCCAGGTAAGATTCCCTCTCTCTCTCTTTTAATTCCATTTTCTATTTTCTGCAATTGTTTTGGCATTATTAAAAATGCCAGAGCATTATTAAAAATCCTGAAAATATTTGTGGCACTGTTGAAATTATTTCCAACAGCCCTCAACTAGTTTCAGAATTATTAGAGCATTTAAAAATATTTATAAGATTTAAATGCCCCAATTCAAATACAATATGAGTTAATTCAAAAATCCAGAAATGACCTATAAATATGTTCATCATCTTTGGCAGAGGTTTTCACCTTTATCAGAAATCATGAACATTTTCAAAGGCATTTTGGGTTTATTGAAAATGATTTTATTTGAGCCTATTTGAATTCATTTGGTGCTAGGGTTTAAACAATCCCCATTTCAGGTTTAACTAAAATTTAAACATGATGCAACACATGACTAGCTAGCTCAGAGCAAACCAGAAGCTAGGGATGTGACAACTCGCCCCCACTAAACAAGAATCTCGTCCCGAGATTCAAGCGTAGGGTAAGATGAGGGGGGACGCAAACTAACACAATCTTCACGATCCAGGGTGCACTTCATCAGCATGTTGAATCGATCACCATCTTGTCTCGTCATCTTGCTCTGAGAACTCCAACTAACATGACAAGAAGAGGAAAGGAAAACTCTAGAAAAATCGATCTTCTCGAAGACCGAACAACTCAGGGTCAAATCATGGGATGAGACATTGACACATCTCTCGAGCTGAGACACGAAGCATACATCTGAAGAAATGGAGTGAGACAGATGACGAGGGCTCGCTAGGTAGACAACAATTCCACACTTAAGAAGGTGGTAAACGATTGTCAACGTAGCGAGGAGTTGAGTTGCCATGATACCATAACGGGGCACCTTAGGGAAGGTGACTTGTAGAAATATCCCCTTAAGTGGCAAAAAGAATTACCTTTGATTTAGAGATCATTGAGATTCTTTATACCAGCCTAAGGCAATTCTCGAGCGGTCATTTGGAGGGGGTCGGTAGAATGACATGCCTGGATTAGAATGGATGATGTGGATTACCTTGTTAAAAACAACACAAGGGATGACTTTAGTAACTGAGGAGAAGCTCAACAGTAGAGAGTGAGTCCACTGTTTGAAAAGTTATAGCATAATCGAGGAAACTGAGAGCAATCCTAGTTAGTGCCGATGATAACACCTAGCACTTGCGCGTGCTATCAAGAACTTGAGCATTTCCATATCCATCAAGGTTTTACCAATATTCGTGTCAAGGACCCTGGCAACACAACGTACTACCATGATGAATGCCGGTAGAAGATGCAGATGCAAAGGAGGATAACACCTTCTCAAATTTCACCTTGGCGGGCCAAGGAGACAAAATCTGGATGATCGACCGAGAGACATTTAGCACTCCGCTTCTAATGTTCTCCTTGATGTGCTAGCACAACCCATTTATAGATATGGTTTGATAACTAGAACATCAAGTAAAAGGTCGGACTTCGGGAGCACAAAAATCATAAGGCACAACTAGGGAGTAAATCCTACGAAGTCCTTATGGGAAGGTGGCCAACTTCTTCAATCAAGATACTACAATAATAGGTCTTTTGGCTGGGTGGTGCTGGCCACGACATCCACTTCATCGGTTATCAAGGGACCAATATTATAGTTCTTGGGAAATGTTCCAACCATCATATCTGCCTGAGATTCAGATCTGGTTGGTGTCAGGATATTCCAGACTCATCGAGTCTAGGAATAAAAATGAAAGTTTGCAACACAATTCGACGAGATGACGTTGTGAGATTCTCGGGAAATGAACTACGATAGCAAGCTCCAAAACATGAGCTGGTTCTGCTACACACATGTGACATGATGTCCAAGACAAACATAACCACATAGTGGTCTTATGATAAAACACTACCGAGTTCTGGTTGGGAACCATCATTGGGGATATCGAAGTCCTTACATAAGTCATATGATTAGCTCTTATGAAGAAACTTCTTCTCCTTGAACAAATCAATCAGTGGCTTGGTGTGCTAGGGGATACATATGGAATGAAGATGATCAGTCTATCAGACCATAGAATACTTCGCACATGCATGACTGGCTTGGGATGATTCCAGAGGAGCAAAAACAAACTTTCTCGAATTCACAGTGGCAACTTACATCAAATGCACGTGAATTAGAGGAAGTCACTTCTTTCATCCGAACATATGCTTCATGCACGGGACATGAAGATAATGCTTATGGAAGTTTCCAATACTAGCTTAATGTCCAACCAAATCATGAAGAAGATAAGGATGTTGTCGATGGGCTCAACAACAATTCATCCAGATTCCCATGGAGATGGAATTCCATAACTCTGTGAACAAGGTGATAGTATTGGTCAGACCCAAAAGACATAATGGTGTATGCTCGAGGAATCAACCACGAGTGAGACAACATTACGAATATCGTTGGTTCTGGTCTGATTTGATGATAGCCCATACTCAAATCAAAGGTTGGATAAAATGATAGGTCCATTAACTGATCACGAGGGTCAGTCGATGAAAATATCAACTTTCTTCAACACACATACAAGATATCCCTTAAAATGAACTAAGTCGGACAAGCTTTTATAATCCAACTCTCTAAGTTGTTGTTCAGCTTAAACAACTAGCTCAGGGGTATCCAACACATATTCTTGGAGAATGGGTGGTTTGGAGGAAAACCAACATGATCACGATCTCAACATAGCGGTCAGGTGACAACCTGGTAATACTTCCGAGAAGATATTCGGAAAATCACAAACCACCGATATGTTACTAAGCTCGAGAACAATCTTGCTTTTCAGGGCAAGACGATATGATCAAAGAGCGAGGGATTTGGAATAATCCTAACTCATTGATCGAAGGGTGCACCGAAAATAAGGACTAGGTAGCATATTCAGTCTTAGAATGATGATTCAAGAACCAACATACTAAGAATGAAATTATTGTCCTTTAACTACCAAGCAACAAGGTTGCTAGGAGTATTGATTTCACACATCATGATTCACTTGTCGGCATTCCGGTTGCAACAACATGGGAACCGAGAAATGAATAATGATGGAGAGAGTATCACTGTATCAAGAGTTCATAGGATGGTGTGCAATTCCCATGATATCCTTGATATAAAGATGGTAATACTCCAAGGTGGAACAGAGCAAAAACTGGATTAGTATTTTGATCTGCGGAGTATGACTACTTTGACCCAATTCTAGATATGGATGAGGTACTAGAGTTTGTTTCTCCTAGTCATTCTAGAATAGAATGGCTTGACGGACCACAAGAGTAATAGACATCGATGAACGAATGCACACATACTCTTGACTATCAATTGATAGACGAGGGTCAGAAGACAACTAAAGAGGGACAACTCAAAGGAACATACGGTTTTCTGAGTTGTGGATGCATAGATTAGTATGTCGAACCAAGTTCAACAAGTTTCTTCCGGGTAATCCATGCAGAGAGGTAGGACTGGCAGGGTCGCAATATAGAATAGAGAACTCATCGAGATCACTCTGGTTGTGATCTTTTGGTTCAAAGAACTTCTGCCATAAACGGTTCATAGTATTTGGAAGAAGGAAATACCACGGACCTCGAGGACTAACGCAAAGGTTACTAATAACCTAAGGGAGCTAGGAATTACTATCAACATGAAGTAAGTAGGGTGAATCTCGGGTTCAAAACCCAGGAATAGAATACCTACTACTAAGTGGCATCACGGGATGCTTTCGAGAATGATGGCCAGAATCATCACACTGGGAACACAAATCATGGCTAGATTACTAGATGATCCCCTAAGACACCTAGGGTCATAATAATAACTCCAACATATATGTCGAGGTAATAGAATACCTCAACTCAGCATTTAGTGTGGTTAATCTGGCCCAAAGGGACATCGAAACGGAAGGAAGGGATTTGCAAATGCTTCAGACTATCTAGAAACCTGGGATGACTCGGACAGCATAACGACTGTAAATGCTCAAAAGAATTTAGACATGCTACAAAAATGGTGGCATCGCCACTCAGAAGCACAATATCAAGGTTTCGAGATCAACAATTAACATACGGAAGTAGTATGAACTGAACTGAGGCTTGAATCCACCAATCTATAAGTCTACGAATTAGTAACACGTGATCCTGGTGGAAAGAAGAGATAGCCTAGTTCCTTAACCCCGTAGGAAGGATAAGATTACTCGGATCAGAAGGGCATAGGGTAAATGAGTAAAAAGAGCCTTACGTTCCATCCCACAATCAATTCCCTTATGTAACTAAAGAGTTTCTAGACTCAACTTCGACCAGTTTGGCTTGGTAATCCTACAGGCAGTCAAGCTCTGATACCAAAGCTGTCAGGACCCCGACTCAATGCCACATCGATCTAGCATGTAACACCTCATATCACTTTGCGGCCTCACGCACGGTATCCCCACGGGTGTCGCCTTACCTTTGCCCGGGACCGTTTGCGCCTTTTGGCACACGTATATGATAGTGTCGCTAGCATCCATATGATAAGGAGCCCGGGCTGACATGGCTAGTCGTAGACCCAAAGTGGCACAAACTTACAGGGACAGGCATCCATGACCCAGCATCGAACGTGTCGGTCATCAGCGAGTGAATCCAGGCTGTAGCGCTGGGCTAGCAGGACTCCGGTGAACCGGGCTGTAGCGGGCTAACAGGACTCCGGAATTCATCGCGGGACATTTCCCCGAGGGGACAGACACAGGAACAAAGAAGGACCCATGCCGGCCAGCCTAAGTGTTCCGGAGCAGTAGCAAGCTACCATGGCTCAGTGGAAACACTAGGAGACATTTCCCGGTAAGAGAGGCTACTAAGGGTAAACAACTAGATAGTCAGATCCCACACATACCAAGCATTTCAATAACATACACACAATATGCTCGATATGTGCAAATACAACATGGCATCACAACATGACTCTACAACTCAAGTATTATCCAATAGGCTCCGAGGAGCGAGATATTACAAACATGAGTCTCATGACCCAACATTCAGAGCATACAAGTCAAAGCACAAGCGGAAGCTCAACATGTCTGAGTACAGACATCTACAAATGAAAAAGGCTGAGAAGCCTGACTATCTACTAGATCCTGCCGAGGGCACAAGATCGTAGCTGAGGTAACAAGCTAAACATCGAAGTCCACGCGGTACTACTAGCGAGACTGAAGTCTCTCTGCAAAAACATAAATTAAGCAACGTGAGTACAAATGTACCCAGCAAGACTTACATCAGATCTAACTACATATGCATCATTATCAACAAAGGGGTGGTGGGGTTTAACTGCAGCAAGCCAGCTTTGACTCGGTGGCTATCCTGAACTACGACTGCAAGTAACTCTTTTGAGGTGGCGCACACGAGTCCACATATTCACCATAACAATACACCACTATGGATCCGCTCCCATCTCCCTACGAGAACGCCATCCATAGCACTCACACTTATCTTGCGCATTTTAGGGTATCCACTTTCACTTGTCTATGAACTATGCAAGGGGTCCAAGTTTCCATATCCGAGGAATCCGGCTATTCGAATAGATAATGATAACCCTGCAGGGGTGTACTTCTTCACACACGCTCTCACCACTAACCGCCGTTTACATGACATGTACTCGGCAACCTTCAAGCGGAAGCCCAGCGAGGGTGTCGGCCACGACCTGACTAATCACACAAGTCTCTCGTCCAGGTTTATCGCCTATTCGGGTTCCATCCGCAAGGAGATCCAGCCGGGGTGTCGCTCACGGCCCCAAACGATGTGAGCAGGGTTCCCAAGCCCACCATCCGGGTGCCACTTGGTACACCGTGCCACTGTGCCTAGTCTGTCCCAAGCCCACCTGTACCGGGTGCCACTTGGTAGACTACTAACACTACCTACAAACACCAGAAACTAGTTGCAACTCCTGGACAGAGATCATGTTGATTAATAAGTCGAGAGGGGTCGAGTTATCGGAACCCAATGTGTGGTAGTAACTGTTCACGGATCACAAACATAGAACTCAGTTCCTGAGGACGGCTGCAATGAGACAACCCACCATGTACTCCTACATGGCCTCTCACCGCTACCTTTACCAAATCGTGTTCACACACTTAGCTCTCAACGGTAGGACATGTTCACACACCTCCGATTCATTCCCGATGAATCAGACCTAACTCAACTCTAAGCAGTAGCAGTCATGACAAACAAGCATGAATGAGTAGGCACATCAGGGCTCAAACAACTCCTACTCATGCTAGTGGGTTTCATTATTGTGGCAATGACAGGTCATGCAAAGGATAAAGGGGTTCAGCTACCGCAGCAAGTAACAGCTGAATCGTTGTTGTCCTAATGCAGTAAAAGAGAGCAAGAGCGAGAGAGTGGGATTTTATCGGAATGAACAAGGGGGTTTTGCTTGCCTGGCACTTCTGAAGATAGTATAGTTCTTCATCGGTGTCATCGATCACATCGTCGGTACACGTCTATCGAGAGGGGACAATTACCGGCAAACAAGGAAGAACACAATCAATGCAATGCAACAATATGATGCATGATCATGACATGGCAATATGCTGTGGTTTGAGCTAATGCAACTAGCAGCAAGTTAAACGAAGTTGGTTTGAACCCTAGGTTCAAATTCAAACTCCACATGTGGTTATTTAAATGCTATTCAATGATTTGTCCTAAACAGTAGCCATAAGTTGTTCTAATATGCATGAAAATGCCATAAACAGATTCTTTGGATTTTTCTGATAATTTTTCATATATAAATTATTTGATTTGGAGTTACGGTTGAATTTCTATGAATTTTAGAAGTTTGGGATATTTTCTGGAATTTCCCGAATAAGAATAATTCCAATAATTGAATTAATGCGTCAGCATCGCGTCATGGTGACGTCAGTGGTCAACGGGGCTGGTCCAGGTCAAACCTAACGCTAGGACCTACTGGTCAGAGACTAGACTAATTAACAGAGACTATTAGTGCTAAGTTAATCCTAACTAAAAGTGTCAGTGGGCATGGGCCCACATGTCAGTGATACAAAGTTTAGTTAGCGAGGTGATTAACCTCTAACAATGGTAATTAGCACTAACTAAACTAACTCTAGTCAGAGGCCGGCCCCACATGTCATCGACACAGGGGGGCCCAGTCGTGGTCAAAGTGGGTCAAACCCACCGGCGACTCGACGCCAGCGAGGCCTGAGACGGTGGCGCGGCTCGGAAAACGCCCACAGGGCACAGACGAGGCCGTTCTTGGGCTCGTTGGAGAGCTCTCATTGGCGCGCGTCGAGTGGTGGTGGTGGGGACCTGGGCTGGAGCCGACGACGGCGAGCTCCAAGGCGGCGGCCGGAGTTCGGGTGGTCGCAGGATCGGTGTTGCAGCTCGCAAGCGAGCCATCTGATGCGCTGGGGCTGCTCTACGGGGTGCTACGAGCGTGTTGGAGTCGCCGGGGTGACCAAATGGTCACCGGAGCTGCGTTGACGGTGAGCTCGGCCGGTGGCATGCTGTGGGCAGCAAGGGGGCGACGGCTACGGCGAGCAAGAGGCAGCGGGGTTAGGGGGGTTAGTTGCAGGTGCTCACAGCGAGTCCATGGAGCGCGGGGGCGAGGTCGGGGACGTCCGGTAGCTCCCGAATCGGCGGCGATGAGCTTCGGTGGCCGGCGACGGAAACGGCGATGGTGGCGGCATTGCAGCGCGTCCGGGACCTCGTGGCTCGGTGGAGAGGAAGAGGGGGTCGAGGCGGAGCCTCTGGGCGCAACAACGAGGCGAGGAAGTGGCTGTGGCCACGACGGTGCTCGTCGGTGGCGACGGCGGCGCTCGGGTGCGAGAGGGAGAGAGAGAACAGTGTGAGGGGAGCACGGGAGAGAGTGAGATCGTCCAGGTGGGGTGCGGGGCGCTCCGTGGCATCATCTAGGAGCACCGAGGGGGGAAGCCAGGCAGACAGGGAGGGAGGAGGTGGCCGGCGCGGGGCGGCCACGCACCTCCGTCCTTCTGGCGAGGGAGGAAGACGACAGGGAGGAGGCGGTGATGGGCTGGGCCGCTGGAGTTGGGCCAGGTGGGCTGCGAGGTGAGCGCCAGGTAAGATTCCCTCTCTCTCTCTCTTTTAATTCCATTTTCTATTTTCTACAATTGTTTTGGCCTTATTAAAAATGCCAGAGCATTATTAAAAATCCTGAAAATATTTGTGGCACTGTTGAAATTATTTCCAACAGCCCTCAACCAGTTTCAGAATTATTAGAGCATTTAAAAATATTTATAAGATTTAAATGCCCCAATTCAAATACAATATGAGTTAATTCAAAAATCCAGAAATGACCTATAAATATGTTCATCATCGTTGGCAGAGGTTTTCACCTTTATCAGAATCATGAACATTTTCAAAGGCATTTTGGGTTTATTGAAAATGATTTTATTTGAGTCTATTTGAATTCATTTGGTGCTAGGGTTTAAACAATCCCCATTTCAGGTTTAACTGAAATTTAAACATGATGCAACACATGACTAGCTAGCTCAGAGCAAACCAGAAGCTAGGGATGTGACAGAAAGTATGTGTAACTGTCCACCCAGAATAAAGAGTTATTGTTTCAGAAAGACTGTGTCTCGTTTCTCCGACCATGGATGTATTCGAGTCTTATGGGGAAAAGTACGCAAACCTCTGCAGAGTGTACAAAATAATCATGGTTAGACGTGTCCCCGGTTATGGACGTTTTGAATATCTAGTTCTTGGATTATCATGTGGATCTCATCACTCTTAATATAATTTGATTGGGTTTAATGATGATGCTTAATTGGGATTGAGTTGGATGAACCTTCTCAATGTTTAATAACCACCATGATAGTTAAATAAAATTTATTCCTTTGTTGTAGGGAAAAATTGGCTTTATGCAAAACTGTAACCATAGAGCTTTCCATCAGCCAAATATGCATGTAGTGATAGTATTTATTCTCTTCATTACTCTATGTGTTACATTGCGAGCATATTCCATGTGCTGGCCCATTTCGGGCTGCAACGTTCATGTTGCAGACTTTTCAGACGACGAGTAAGGTGCCTTAGGTTGTGATCTTTCACTCAGTGATGCCGCTGGAGTTGATGGACTCACTTTATCTTCCAAGTCTTCCGATGTTATCGTATTTAGATGGCCTTAAGCCATATTTATTATAGTAAGTTCTCTTTTGAGACATTTGATGTAATAAATGTGTGATTGTTACTCTGTTATAAATCTTTTAAGTATTGTGCGTGTCAGCATTATCGATCCAGGGATGACACTAATGCATAGAGATCGGACTGTTTGAGGTCTGGTCGCTACAAACTCCTTTGCCAGTCAGTTGTCACTGCCCTGCCCTATGCTAGGGTGTTGTTGCCACCATCTGCACCGCAACGCCACTTCCAATCCTCCCTTAATTCCATGGTCCAACTCCGTATTTGCTTTCTGAATATGTGATAGTATATGAACACCACATACACAATATAAAAAATAATTGCTTATAGTGAAAAGAATGTGCGTGTGAGTTTATAAGGTTGAATGTATGCGCGTATATATAATCGCTTGCATGTGTAGTGTGTTTTGAAAAAACAAAAAAGTGGTGCCGACGTGGGCAAGTCCGACGATGTCCAGCAAGCGTCCCATTTACATCGTGAGCCACAGCCCATGTCAGAATTCCAGCGGTGGTCGTCGTATTCACCTACGAGTGAGCGATGCCGGTTTGACGGTTTTGGAAACCGCTGCGCGAGACACGGCGGCTAGGCTATCGAGCAAGTTCACGGCAGCAGCTGATGTGGGTCGTTTCTCCGCCGCAGCACACCATCGCCGCGGGAACGTAGCCGTTCCTTCTGCCGGATTCTAGCGCATACCACAGGCGGGCCGCCACCCCGTCACATCCAAAACCAGCGTCCACTGCCCACAGGACACGACACCACGGAACCCGACCCCTTTAAAAAGCCGCGGACGCCTGCTCTCGGACGGTAACAAGTCAACACCACATCCAGAGTACACACAAATCCCGAGCTACCGAAAACCGATTCCTTTTCTTACCGCACCGCGAAGCCAAGGCGAAGGCGAAGGTTATCATCGGCGATGTTCCTGGTGGGGATAGTGGCCGAGCTGCTGGAGGACTACACGATGCTGGTGGCGGAGGTGCTGGAGCAGCTGCTCGACGGCGCGCCGTTCCCCCGCCGGATGCGCACGCTCATGCTGCGGAGCCTCCCCTTCGTGGCCCCGCCGCTCGCGCCGCCGCCGCCGCCGCACGCCCTCCGCGTCACCACCCGAGGCTGATCGATCCAGCCGACTGCCTCTGCTAAGCCTCGTCCGATCCCATAGGTTCATCCGGATTGCCTCTTTCGGTTTATTCTGTTGATTCGTTTGGTGTACAGACCGACTGTACTACTTGTACTATGATGTCTCTTATTATCCAGCGGTGGAAATGAGACTGAGTTTTCCATGGCTCCTTTGTAAATAGTTCTGGTGAGATCAAGGGGCCTTTCAATTTGAGCTCCTTTTTCATGTGGATAATGCATACTACTAGTAGAACTGTGGATGATGTCTTTTGCTGGATGGGAACATGAGTTCATGACTGATTGTCTGGACGAATGGATTTTGTCGATCCTTTTTAAACATGACACTAGGTGACCAGAGATGGCCACTGAAAAGAACCGCTGGACTGTTGTGGCTGGTTTGCGATACTTAACGATGGATGCTCTGTTTGGCATTCCTTTGGTCGGCCACAATTTAGGGTTTATACATTATACACGTCGTATCAATATTTTCCATCAGTGACGCATTTCGTGATACACTGGTTGTCTGGTTCGGAGATTAAATAAAGTTTACGCCTTTGGCTACAGGAATGTTAACGTTAACGTAATCAGGTCACAACGTTTTAGGGGGTGTAATGATTTTCTTCCTAGTTTGTTTGGTTCGTGCGGGGTAAAGGAATTGGATACCATTGCTCCAATGCATGAGGAATATCTCTGCCCGATGCCCTGTTGCTCGCCGGCCACCCTTCTCCCCGTCAACGACCTGCTCGGCCTGGCCGCCCTGAGCATGCGCGCCGCCGTTCTCAAGCACCGCCGGCCGCCGCTGAGGATGCGCGCCGCCGGTCAGTCCCCGATCCGCGCGCCGCTGGGGCCGATCTCAGGCACCGCCAGCCAGATCCCAATCTTCGCCCGCCGCTGTGGACGTGCTTTTCCAGCCCCCAAGAAAAGAATCGAACAGCAGCCAGAAAAACGCATGAGAAAGAGGGAACAGACAACAGGCAGATGTGGGCGGAATCAGATTTGTACAACGATGTAATCTGATTACACGGGATCTCATTACGGAGAAGTTGAAACAAACAGAAACTAACGTATTCAGATCCCGTCGTTATCAGGTTACTTACAGATAGCCGAACCAAACACCTCCCTAGTTTCAGGGATTGGGTCGCTGCCCTGTTATCCAAATCTTCCTCGGTCCTCAACAGGATCTCTGGCGCTCCCATTCTTCATAGCAGGGGCCTTCGGCAGTGGGGGTCTTCTATCCCCGCTGCTCTTTGTGTTGGCCATCGATCCTCTCTTTGACGTGGCCATTGAGCAACGACTACTTCACAAAATTGGTGGGAGGGGTTCCACTTTCTGCACATCGCTCTACGTGGACGACACCGCTATCTTCGTTGCCCCCATTAAGCAGGACATATAAAATTTGGCTACCATTTTGAGTTTCCTTTGGAGAGGTGATTGGCCTCACCACGAGCTTCCTCAAGAGCTCCATTGTATCCATCTTAATGATATTCTTCAGAGCTTCTTCGCCAAGCGCACTTCATTTCCGATCAATAATTTTGGGCTTCCGCTTTCAGTACTAAAAGGCATGCATCATCAACCTCTGGAAGATAAAATTGCGGTCAAACTCCCCCCTTGGCAGGGTGAGGGACATTACCTCTCGCACTGCGCTAGTCAAATCGGTGCTTACTTCTCATGCCATCTATTACATCACCTGCTTGTCGTCTCCTCTGGGGGAAGAAGTGTTTACAAGATCGAGCGTGCTTTTTTATGTTCGCCTAGTGACAAGACCTCCGAAGCCAAGTGCAAGTTAAATTGGAAATTTGTTTGTTGACCGACCCATTTTAGGGGTCTCTATATGTTGCACCTGGATAAATTCGCAAGGGTCCTGCGATTGCGATGACTTTGGTTAGAGTGGACCGACAACTCTAAGTTGTGGATTAGTACGGGAAACCCATGCGACGAGATTGACATGAAGCTTTTTTATACTTGCACGACCATTTAAGTGGGCAATGGAGCCAAGAAGCCTTTCTGGGACTCGGCATGGTTGGATGGCAAGCGGCCATTAGATATTGCCTCCCATGGCGAACCTTCATCAACGATTTTCCTGGTGGGGATAGCGGCGGATCTATTTGAGGACTACATGATGCTAGTGGCGGAGGTGTTGGAGCATCTCTCAATGGCATGTCATTCCCCCATGGAATGTGCACGCTCATGTCGTAGAGCCACCCTTCGTGGCCCCATCACTGTTCTCGTCACCGCCACCGCATCTCGTCCATGTCACCAGCATTTTTGAAATTCCAACTCCCTTCGGAAATTCTTGATCTCCTTTCTAACATTGCAGAAAGACTCTCCGCTCCAGCATCGAAGATCAGAAGCTAGTCTAGCCATCTGGAACCGATCATCATGCACCATCGATTCATGGTTGTTCAACTTCCGTGCATCATCAATGATTGGTTTTAATTGTTCATGGGTATCCCACATCACTTCATAGCGAACTGCCTGCTTTGGCCCGTCTTGATTTATATCGTTCTGCAACCACAACAAGATTCATATGAAGTATGAATACTGAACAAGGAGACAAGCTGCCGTATCTGAAGGCTGCTTGCAAGAGGGAAAAGAGTGCATATCAGGAGTTCCCGAAGCTAGTACGATCTCATGATACGGCAGCATCCGGGCCATCAAATGTGAGATCTAACGGTCTCCTGCAATGCTCCCACAAACGGACCTCTTGGAGTCACCTAACTAGTAATTACATGCATGCCTCAAATCTCTGAAAATGACCATTGGATCTCAAATCTAATAGCCTAGGTGACCCCGTATCATGGAGCATATGATCTCTAGGAATTGTTTGACCATCTGTGTTGTGCAAGGTGGTTAACTATCAGACATGATAACCTAGGCGCAAAGAGTTTCAACTTCATAGTTAACCAAGCCTTCAACACAATGGGCTAAAGGTTCGAGAAGTGGCCCCTAGGAAATGGTATTTTTTTGGTAGATGTAGTAGGGTATTTTGTTGCCGGCGGTGGATTTCCAAATGAGAGGACTCATATTCCGCTCCTTCAGCGTCGGCGCTCACGCGTTCCCAAGTGGGCCGGGGAGCAGCAACACAACAAGTTCGCTCCCTGCCCCCCTGCTCGGCCAAATCCTATTCAGCGCCTTAAGCGCTGGATGTAGTGCATTTGGTATAGGGCGCACACCCCTCACACCCCTTATGTACGCATAGTTTTATAACGGGCCGGCCCATCCCACTTCCTTCTGTTTCTGCAAAAAGTTTGTTCGAGCCAGGGCTCGAACCCGCAACGCTCTTCCTACAAGTACGCCGCCACAACCACCAGACCAAATAACCTTGTGTGTTTACGTTGTCGGTTGTTTGTCCTTTTGTTCCTTTTTTCATCTTTTATAAAATTCGTGAAAAACCACTGCGAAAGAAATTCCTGAACTTTTTCTTGAAAGTAGATGAAATTTTTTATAGTTGTGAACTTTTTTCTTCAAAGTAGATGAACTTTTTTCAAATTTTATGACTTTTTTTCAAAGTACCGATTTTTTTAAAGATTGATGAACTTTTTCAAAATATTATTAACTTTTTCACAAAATCAATGAACTTTTTTTCAAAGTCATGAACTTTTTTGGAAAATCGGTGAACTTTTTTCAAATTCATGAACTTTTTATAAGTTTGATGATTTTTTTTCGAAAATCAGTGAACTTTTTAGAATCCATGAGAATTTTATTTTCGAATTCTTTTTCTGAAATTTCAAAAACAAATCTCAAAAGTCAATGGCCAATGGTTGACGATCTACCACTACCAGTCAACCACGAAGAAACGGTCGAGCAGGGAAAGCAAGGGAAGCGCGCAACGTACGCGAGCTCGTCGGCTCGTTGTTGGGCCGGCCCAATGTAGCCAGGCGCACGGGCGCTGGTTTCCTCTACGGGCGCATAAGGCGCCAGTGAGGAGCTCTCCCCTGCTCGCTCCAGGTATTGTGTCGCTCGCTTCGCTCTCTCAGGCGCTCGCTAGTGTTTTTTTTCATTTTCTTGTGTTGTTGGTCTGGTAGAAAATACTTTTGAAAAAAAATTGTGACATCAGAAAAGGTTTAAATATTTTACAAAAAAAAAGTTCATCCATTTGAGGAAAAGTTGGCGAATTTGAAAAAGTTCATAAAAATGGAAAAAGTTTGCAAAATAGAAAGTTCACAAAATTTTGAAACTATTCATTTGATTTTGAGGAAAAGTTCATCATTTTTCAAGAAAAGTTCACAAACTTAAAAAAGTTCATCAATTTTAAAAAGAACTTCAGCAGTTTTGAAAAAAAAGGTTCATCAATTTTGGAAAAAAAGTTCAAAGAATGAAAACAAATCATGGATTTAGAAAAAAGGTCATGAAATTGTAAATGTTCACGCATTTAAGAAAATAAAAAGAGAAAGAGAAAAAAAGGAAACAACTTTTTTTCCGCATTGCATTTTAAGAAATAAAAAAAAGGAAACTCGCACATCAGGTCTGGTGACCTACCTGGTTAGTGCGCTCGATACTAAACCGGGAGGACCTTGGTTCAAATCATGTCGTGCATACTTTTTTGGGGTTTAAAATAGGAAAAAAGAAGAAGTAAATGCGTCGGCCCCAGAGCGGAGGGGCGTGGTGTGCGCCAAGTTGCAAAATGCACTGTAACGCTCGCTTAAGGCAAACACGCACTCTCGCGCATGCCATGCGCTGGTCGGGTGGGTGCCACTGGTTTCTTGCTCCTTTTGGTTTTTTAACTTGAAAAATGTTCATAAAAACTTGAAAAATGTTCACAAACTTGACAAAGTGTTCCAAATTTCAAAACAAATATCATGAATTTGAGAAATATTTCGATTTCAAAGAATGCTTCAAAATTCAAAAAGTGTTCAAAATTTTATAAATTGGTTCTTCCATTTTAAAATGCTCCTAAATTTGAAAATTGCAATCTTATTTAAAAAATGGGCATGAATTTTAAAAATGACCATGAATTTAAAAAAAATATAGAACTTAAAAATGTTCATGAATTTGAAATTTATTACTATATCACAAAAACTGTTCAGAAATTAAAAAAATGATCCCGAATTCAAAATATGTTCATGAATTTTCAAATTGTTCTGTATTTTTCCAGATATTCAAGAAAATATTTCATGAATTGGATAAAAATCTTCCCATATTTGAAATAATGTTCGTGATTTGGAAATATGTTCTCGCACTTCAATTTTTTTGGAAATTCAGAAATGTTTCTTGGATTTCAAAAAGTTCATAAATTAGAAAAAATCCTATATTTCAAAAGCTATTCATGCATTGCAAAAACTATCATGAATTTGGAAATTATTTGCGAATTCAAGAAATTGTTCACTATATATTTTTAAAAAGCTCACATAAAATTTCACAAATTTGAAAAAACAATTGCGGTTTTAAGAAATGTTTGCGGATTTGAAAAAGGTTCACATAAAAAACATGGATTTAAAAAATAAAAAGGAAAACAAAAAATATAAAAAACAAAGAAAAGAAAATCGATTCAAGGAAGATTATATAACCATTTCAAAACCTGTGTGGTGGAAATACGAAATGGGCCGACCCATATAGCGCAGGCGCTCGACCGCTTGCGTCCTGGTTAGCAATTAAACCCATTAAGCTACGCGTGAAGGGCGGCCAACCAGCTATGCCGCATGGCACAAGCTGATTGGCCGTGGTGAGAAATCTTTTGAAAAAAAATTAGATAAAGGTGGGGATTATTTTTTTAAATGTATTTTTTCTTTTTAGATGGAGGTGAGGACCTCTGGTATCTTTTAAATGGAGGGTTATGCAAAATGGCGCTCGCTGATAGGCTACGGCTGTAATTTCTTTTTCTTTTTTACTTATTTTTTTAGATGAAGGTGAGGAGCGATGGTAATTTTTTTTTCTTTTTTTAGATGAATGTGAGGATTGTTTAGATGTTTTTTAGATGAATGTGAGGATTATTTTTTTTAAAACGGAAACGTGCGCGCATGTTCCTCTCAAACGACGCCACCGGGTGGCACCTCAATCAATAGTTGTTTTCAATATCCAGCGGTACGCGGAGAATAGGATCCGGCCATGAACGAGAGATTTATGAACTCGATGTCTTGATCAAATGATCGGCGGTGAGATCTCTTTATAAGGTACTTTTTTAACGCACTACAAACGCAGATGCTCATATATACACACACACTTAACCATATGAACGCATGCGCGTAAACGCACCCTACCTTTATGAGCATTTTCAAGATATTGAGCCGGCACCACATCTTGGGATTGGTGAAGTTGCCATGAACGCCTTCGTAGTTGACAAGAACGTCTTCTTTCATTGAACATACACCGTCAATGTGACTGAAATAAATTCAGGAAAATGCGACCATTGATGTCTAGGACTTGAACTTTGTGGGTTGATTTCACCACAACAAACCTAATCATCTGAGATACTCTCGGTTCACGGATCTCTACGGATACTAATTTAATTAATCCATACGTCGACGTGGAAGGCCGTTTTAACATTTCAAAACTTTTGCTAAATGATCTATGGACATGGATGTAATTTTATATTATTTTTGTGTTCTATATACTGCCATGACGTGATGAATAGATCAGAAGTTTTCTCGAAAATCCATGTTAGACTTCATTGCAAGCGTTTGCCAACCAACAGATTACCGAACAATCTGCCAATTCCAAAAGACAAGAACAGAGCACATTTATTCGATATGTAACATCATGCGCTACTGTACCAAACTACTAGCAACTCCTGGCCATTCCTGCAGTGCAACACACACGCGGCCACGCATGCAGCAGGCATTGCGACAAAACATCACGCTCGCGGCCTGCTGCTGTTACAGCCGGATCATGGGGAAGAGCTTCTTCCACGACTTCCTACTCCTGTACGCGGCGAACGCCCGCAGGTAGTGCTTCTGGGCGTCCCCCAGCCTAGCGTCCTCGCCCAGATCCGGCTGGTCCGCGCCCCAGAACCGCGCCGCTCGCCGCTTCCGCCGGACGGCGGCCAGCACGTCGTTCCGGTTGCAGATCCCCCACACCGTCACCTTCTGCTGGTGGTAATCCACCTGAACCGAGTGAATCCCTGCAAGTAGCAGCAAGCTTAGTATTCATGCATGGCCGCCTCAACGTACCCATTGCTCAGGCAGTTTCCCGTAGAAATGTCCTATGACATGATGCGTACCTTTCAGATTCGACAGCGCCTTCTTGATCTTCTTCTCGCAGCCGTAGGAGTAGAGGGGCACCTTCATCTCCACGTGCTGCGCCTCGATCGTCCCCCCGGCCAGCACGATCTGCAGATCCCCCATCGTATTCTAGCGAATAGTGGTGTGTCTTCAAGAACTCGATGTCAGCTGATCAGCATTCAGCGGTGTGCAGATAAACCTCAGGAACGGCATACACGGCGCTTATATACACAGGCTAAAAGGTGACGGAGCTAATTGGATAGTCTCGCAGATCCCGCCGCATGTGCGCAGGGGCCTCGTCATGGCACCATCGACCTCGCTTTTGAGCGCGCTTTCATTTCTGACGCACCATGATCGAGACTCGGAGTCTGTTCGGGTGCAAAAGAGATTGGTACGTGGTGGGGGGGATTGCGTGGAGTGAGTGGCGGCCTGTCGGCGTAGCGTTGGGCTGACGAGGCCGGGCGTTTGCGCCCATGTGAAGTGTTGTGGAAAGCGGCGGATTTGGAGGGTGGGGTGGAGGCGACGGCGTCGTGTTGGGAGGATTTGGCTTTTGAGATTGCCGTGGAAGGACGGCCTGATTGGCTGATTGGTGGGAGGGGCGTAAAAGTGTTGCACGTGTCACGCTTAGATTTGTTCTAGGAGCTTCGTGTTTGTTGTTTTTTCATGTGGATCGTGGATCGTCTTCTGTTTATTTCCATGATGACTCGTCAGTTGGAAACATTTTGGATCATGATCTAAGCTTTACTTTCTTTTCATGGTTTCACGACCTTGGAAAGGTGTGCCCATGCCTTTTCTTTTCTTTTGCGTAAATGAACTCGATGGATTATAAAGTTCATGAGAAGTATAAAGTATCTCAAACATAATAAAAATTACTTCTATATAGAAGTTTGTGAACCACCGATCGACCACTAACGTCAAAGTGAGTCGTCGAAGCGCCGTTGTCGTCGCTCCTCATAGGAGCTGGCCTGGCCTTGTTGATGACATTTGGAAATTCTTTGTGCAACGCCCTAGAGCAGCAATAGTCACCGTTGAACCCTTGAATTGATCTGAAACGCCTAACACCAAAGTTCGCCGTCTTGTGTGCACGCCGAGAAATCATAACCTCGTCGCTCCAAGAAGACGACGAGAATCTATGTCAGAACTTCGTCGACTCCGTCCCAACGAACGAACTCAGGGAGGATCAAAGCTTGGAAAACCAGCTTCAAGCTGAAGAGCTGCACCTATGTGGACTAAAAAAAGACCTAAGCTAAACTACTAAGCCGAATCGAGGCGTCGGGACTTCCCGCCTTGCCGTCGGCCGCCAGAGCGGCAGGCAGAGGGAAGATGAGTCCACGGGCTCGCCGGGGAGCTTGGAGGCAACGAAGCTTCGCCCTAGCCACCGCCGTGGGAGGGGAAGAAATATATTTGTTTTTCTTAAAAGTATGCCCATATTGCATAGCTTAACGGAATTAGTTTGAAGTGAAATAAATAAATTCAAATCCATCATCTCCAGTATCAAACAAAATGACTTCTAGTTTGTCAAAATTGTCTAAACTTAGTCCATTGCCTCCACTGAAATTGGTTCCTAGTACAGCAGCAACCCAGCCAGCACAAAGAACCGTACGGGAACAAACTTTGTAATTGGGAAAAATGGAAGATAAAACCATATTAAAACTTCATAAAAGTAGAAGAATACAATTATAACAGTTAAACCAAAATTAATACAAGTTCTAAACAATGAAAAAAATACAAGAAAAGGTTGAAAAAATAATGGAAAAAATAAAGTTAGAATAAACTCAATTCTTTGTAGTAATGTCCGTAAAAATGGGGAGGATTGTGGCAAGCAGGCCTCACGGCACGCATATCCCTCGGGTGTGCTTTTATTTTGGCTTCCAATTTTTAAATTTGTATATCTTTTGAACGAAAAGTTCAAATTAAGTTTTGTTTTCATATTCGTGTTTCTTGTAACAAGAGCTTCCAAATAAGATCCATTTTAAATATGCTTCAATTTCTTTTGAAAATAAATGTTAAGTTTCAACTATTGAAGGTTAGTACGAGCAACCGATAAAACCACGATTTTTTGTGCCAACAACCGACAAGAAAAATGTCTTAAAATTTTATCTATGAAACTTAGTAAGAGCGAGCGAGAAAGACACAAATTTCAGATGAAAAATTGTATGTTTCAACGACTGAAACTTAAATCTTACTATGAACTCGTGCGAGATCCAACTATTTTGTGAATAAAGAGACACGAGCGGCCGAGCAGGACTTGGCAGGTGAGTGTCTCTGCACCTACGTGCCCCTGTGAATTTCCGTCCATAAATGAACTACCATATGCTATCTAAACTTGCGTGGATAGCAAAAATCAAGATTTTACATAGATAGCAAAAACATAATTTGGTTTGAGCTCTATTGCTTTAGTAATAGTGCTTTCGATATTCACTATACAATATTACAAAAAAAGTGAGGCATATTACAAAATAAGTGAGACATACGTGTATTTTGTTTCTTCATGAGAAAGAAAGAAAGACTCTCAGGCGTTTAGTGTTTGTTCGTCTCCCACAGGTATTGTCATCCATCTGCCTCGTCTCATGCGGCCTTATGGCCATGGAGGTGCAGTGGATCCCTGCCCTTGCCGATGGGAGTGCTCATACTTAGTCTTTAGGTGTTTTTTAGTTTGTTTAGGGTTTGTGTCCTGTTCAGGAAGGCAGGATGGTAACGACTCCCTGAAGATGGAGTAAGGTTCTCCCTGCCTAGTCCCCGTCCTAGCGACGCATCATATCATCAGAAGGCGTGTGGAGGTGCTTCTCTAGCAAATCTCACGGGATTCGACCGGTGTTTGTCTTTGGTGAATCTGTATGGATCTAGCCTTCATTCGTTTGCGTTCATGTGTCTACAGGTTGGATTCTTTCGATTTACGCTTCTCTTTATCGTGGTGGTTGTTGTTCTGGTACACTGTTCCTTTGGGGTCTGAGCGTGACAACTTCCCGACTATCTACTACAATAAGGTTTGCCCGACTCCGGTGAGAGAGTGGCGATGACGGCGGTGCGCCTTCGGCTCGCTCCAGTGCTTGTAGTTGTTGCTAGGTGATCTATGGACTTGTTGCACTGACGTGATGTTTGATGAATAGATTGGAAGAGTTTTTTCTTTTTGCAAAAATAACAAAACAAGTGATTCCCACAAACATATTTTCTCATTTTATAAACATGCCACCTCACAATGTAATCACGCATGAAAAAAGACATGCCTCATTATGCAATTATGCATGTGAAAAAGCCCACATCAGCACTCGCCATATTGGGTCGACGGGATCTGAAATTCCTACTCAATACTCACCATAGTTCTAGTTAACTTTCTTAAGGGTAGTTATATCTTTTCGTAGATGTCTTTATTCTCAATTATATATTTTTTTAATCATTTTTCTAGGCAGTTTCACTTGAGAAGAACACTTCTCTACGACCATAGGCTCTGGTTGGTCTATGATGATTGTGCAGACAAAACCTACAAGAGAACTACCAAAGAGGCTTCTAATGTAGGATCCTTATCATAAGAAATCAAACTAAAAAAGACAAACGGCAATACAAAACCACTTCATTTCCGTAGTGTAGCTTGCATATGGTTTGGTTTTCACTTTCAGATACCCTCAATGATGTATCTAATGTCTCACACTGCTTCAATGATGTATCCATCATATCATATCATCAATATTTTGGAAATAAGTTAATTACATTAATCATAATTTGAAAATGATATTAACTGCATTAAAAATAATTAATCTTGAAATCAACATCAATTGCCATTAATCTTGGAAACACTATTTTTATTAAGAAAATAATATTACTCCATCTTCAGGGAGTACTATCTTCAGGGAGTACTATCAAACTGGACGTGCATTGCACGTACACGATTACTAGTAACTAGGCTTTAGCTTTAAAAATCAATCTTAAATTTTTGCATAGTTAAGCTACATCCAATAAGTTCCTTATCAGAATCGGGGTAGATGGATCCAGTGGCGGAGGCAGGGTGGCCAGCCAGGGCCCGGGCTCTGCCCAAGATTGGCTATTCCTTTGTACTTTGAATATAAACAGTAAAATTTCATTTAGATTTTAAATATTGAGCACCCCTCAACATCATGAATTAAGGATTCCTGCCTCCCAGTGGAGGGATCCACATGACCTAGTAGGATAGATTGCAGTAAGAAAGCAGTAATTTTGATGCTTCGTCTTTCTTAGAATATTTTTGTATAATTGCCTCTGTTATTCTTGTTCTATAGTGTAATTTGTTTCATTCTTTTAACGGAAATATACCTTTTAAATAGTAGACATGATTTTTTTTAATATAGTACAGTCAAAGTCGCTCACATACATTCATCCCTATGAGCAAATGCACGCACACTCTACGTCTCTACACCTATGAGCACCTCCAAGAGACTGAGCCGACATAGCATCTTGAGATCTTATGAAGTCATCACAGACGCCTCGCAGTCAACGGGAATGTCTCCTCTCACTGAACGAACATCACCGAAAGCCTAAAATAAATACAGGAATAATGCGAGTATCAATGTCAAGTCTAGGACATGAACCCTAATGGACTCAGGATATCACTGTCCTCCTAACCATCACGTTGGTTCGCACGTGAATTTCTTTTCAATAGATATAGGTATGCAAGATTGTTCATTTTTAGTTTTGTTTTTCCAAGCCTTGTTGCAAGTTTGCAACATTAGTATCGCCCTATATACGTTGACCGATGACAACAGCAAAGGTAAGCAGAGAACTACACAGACACGTACGCAACGATGTAAGCTCTCTAAATCGGCAGACACAATGAAAAATCGCAACACAATAAACCGTCTAGTCCTAGGAACTCGACCGCCTACCTTTTGGCTTCACCTATAAAACCTCGAACCGAAGGCGCATGATGCCGCGCGATACGAACAGAAGGAAAAAGGTAGCGCCATTCCTACCCTTAGCACTGCTATCATGGCCACAAAGATGACTGCCGCGGCGATGGCCGTCGCCATCCTGGCCACGCTGGCGGCGGCCGTGGCGGCGACGGACGGGACGGGGCCGAGGAGCTACTTCTCGTCGTGGGACGGGCCCGCGTGCACGGGGCGCATGTCCAGCGCGGGGAGCTGCGGGTGCAGCCCCGTCCACTTCCACGGCGGCCACGAGTTCAACTTCCGCGGCGAGACGGCGACGCTCTACAGCGAGCACGGCTGCGCCGGCACGCCGTACCAGGTGTTCGAGGACACCCAGGCCTGCGGCGACTTCGGCTGGCGCAGCATCCACATCGACTGCTGAGCGTGACCACACCGACGTGCGAGCAACCCGGCCAAGACTACCCCCGAAATAATGAAGTGCACGCGTCGTGTGTGAAGTGTGATGAATAAATGTCTGAATGTGTGGTGAGAAGCTGTTTCGGCAGTTCAAAAGGGAGATAGAGATAAGCTGTTTCGCGCCACATTCCAGCTAGTACATGCCAATTAACAAGGTTTTGTCCAGAATAAAAGTTCCATGTCGATCAGTCTTATAGCAGAATAACAATGGTACGCTACTGAGCTCCAGCGATGAAACGTGCATCAAGCTTAAGTTCAACAAAATACAGGGCATCTCACGACAGCAGCCGGGCCATACTAACGCAGGTGGAAGTTTCTTCAGCAAAGCCCAGGTGACACAAACATCACGCCGACACAGAACTCGTACTATTTCAGGGCTCCTGACATCTCATGAACGGTATTTGGACCTTGATTTCTGCATATAGAACACGAAAAACGTTAGCTCACACTTGCCAGCAACCGGATTTGTCAGCCCTTTGGTATGACATGTCCGTATGATGAGAGGTTTTCAGAAGGCTTTTGGTAATACCTGAAACCTTGGCTTGCTTATGTGCAGCGAGTCCATTTTCACTAGATTATCAGCATCGTCGAGCTCGATGACGGCCTTGATTACTGCATTTGATAGATCTTTATCTTCATCGGCATCAAAATAGCAATCTCGGTCTTGCGCATCTTTGACTATATTCTGCCAAACAGACTTGCTGTTGGATAAAGTCGTCCCGTTTCCTACTATCCATAAACAGTGCCTGGCAAGATCAACAACAAATAAGTTACTCCTGATGGCAATAAAGAGCCTTTCAATTTCATTCAAACTACGTAGTTTTCAACCAACAGTTATTCTAACTAAATTGAAATTTTGTGAAATAGAAGTTATACTGCTGGATTCATATTTAGCACCGTATTATCCTGGAATCGAGCAACAAAAAACTTACTTAGCTCTTGTGAGAGCCACATTGGTCCTCTGCATGTTTGTGAGAAATCCAACAGAACCAGCTTTATTGCTCCTCACTGTTGATATGATAATAATATCTTCCTCCGCGCCTTGGAAACCATCCACAGATTTCACTTTCACAGAGAAACCGTCATACCTATCATAGGATTTCCCAAGCTTTTCAGAGATTGCTCTAACTTGAGCATTATATGGGGACACAACACCAACTGAGATTTTGATTCCTGTAGAGAATGACTCTGCAATTGAGGGAAAAGAAGAACTATTATACATGCAGTGAGCCAAGGACAAGCTACTAGTAGTTCAGAACTCAGATTGTATGTACATCACAGAACAGCATACTAAGTGTTTCATCTTCCGCTAAAAAATACTGTGCATGTAGGCTTGCATGTAAATTTAGTACTCCCTCCGATCTGAATTAACTGACGCAGCCTCTATAAATATAGAGGCTGCATCAACTAATGCGGATCAGAGGGAGTAACATTTTCTCCCTTATGCCCACATTTCTCTTCCCCCCCCCCTCCCCCCAACATTTATGACTGCAAATTCATACTGACTTCATCTCTCTTATTCGCAACACATTAATACCATGGGTAGCAGTCATTCTCCTCAAGTACGTCGCGGTAGGTTTGCAAAAAAGTCCCCGTATTTTTCAGTATTCAACCCGCAGTCCTTTTGTAAGTGAGAAAACGTTTCGATCAGGAATTTTGCAAATAAATCCCTACAGTATATGGTATTAAATCCGCGGTCCTTAAAGTGAGAAAAAAAAGAAACCCATCGGGATCTCCTCTCTCTCCCTCGCCTCAGCCGCCAGGAGCGGCGGTCAATCCGGTGCCGCGCCGGCCGCGGGCCGCCGGCCGGTGCCGGCGAGCGTCCGCGCCTTCGGAGTCTTCCTCTGCGCCTTTCTGCATGGGGACGCGTTCGGAGGAGCTCGCTGCCAGGTTGGCGGCCGGGGGCCCCGGCGGCGTCGGCGGACCAGCAGGAGGAGGATGCGGGGAGGGGCAGCACGAGCGGGTGGTCGCGCTCCGCGAGATCAAGAACCAGACCTTCGGGAACCAGACCAAGAAGCTCCTCTACCTCCGCCTGGGTGTCGTGTTAGCGGTCGTCACGGCGCGTCACCAGCCATGCTCGTCCATGAGCGGCCGCGGCGGAGTACTTTGCTTGCGGCGTAGACGATGGCGCGCATGCCGTGCTTGCTGCTGGAGCCGTGGGGCACCTCCTCGCCCACCCCGATAACAAGGTCAGCTTCCTTCAATTGCTTGTTTCCTTAATTTCGTGTATGCTTGCTCGGTTTGGGGATTTGTTGATCAATTGGGAGAATATTTGTTGCGTGCAGAAGAGCTGGTGGGAGGAAATGGGTGGCTACCCAGCAACTGCTTGCTGGTTGCGCCAATTTGGGGCTTGCTAGCAATTGTGCTTGTCCCTGAACTATAGACCAAAAAGAGACAATGCTAACTTAATGAATGTTTTGTGTGGGAATTAGTCTGTACATTAGCCACAACCGGATCCAGATTGAGGTTGGCGGTCGATACCAACGCCGTCCTGGATGGCGTGCTCGAGATCGAAGGCGGGGAACTCCAGAAGGCAGACGGCGGCATTGCCTCAGTTGTAGCTGCATGGGGAAGAGGAGGGGTGGAGGAGTAGACGCTGCATCTCCATCCGCCGTGATGGGAGTGATGGCGCCGGCGCTCGCCGTGTCCGCCGTCAGCTCCATCTTCACGATGTTATCCTCGATTGGAAGTTCGAGCGCCCTCACAACAGGACTTACTCCACCCCTTCTCCCTCCCCGTTCCCTTCCCCTGGGGGTTAATTGAAGTATTTATATTTCCGTATTAGTGTGGTTCAACTTGCTATTGGGCATATGGTGTGTTTTCTGAATTTTGGTCTGAAAGATGATTTTGTGAGTTCAAGCTTTTGTGCGATTCCTGATGTTGTGTTCCTGCCAAATGACATATGTCCTGCACTGAATTTTTCTGACGCTATAATCATGGCAGGAGCTTTGTACTGGGAAAGCATGTCAGAATTATCTAGAATTGATGGACTTTAGTTGGTGTTTGTTTGCTGGATGGAATTAGATTTGTGGATATATCAGTTTATGGGTGGCTACTTGATTGGTGAATTCACCTGCTATATGAACACTATTTTTAATAAATGGTGTGCATCTAGAGATGTATAAGAACAAGTTTGAGGATAAAGATTCATATAAAGAATTATGTAAAAAATTGTGATTCTTAATATCTTGAGAACTAGCGTATATTTTTTCCACTACATTAGCCTTCAGATTTTTCTTGGATTTGCTTTCTGCACTAATGTTTTCAGTACCATCCTTCTTCCGCGATGCTGCTGCATGCCAGGATTCGCAGTGGCACCGCCGCAGCCAGCGAGGACACAAGCTCACGAGGATTGTTGCCGCTTCGGAGGACATGGGAGCTGCCATAGCCAGCGAGTACGTGAGCGCACGTAGGCACCATCGCTTTCGAGGATGCGAGAGCCATCTCAGCTTGAGAGAATGCGCATACCATCTCCAGGTATATAGCAGTAACATCTCTCCCTAACTCCACTCCGATATGTAACATTTTTTTCTCTCCTATTGTGAGATTGCAGTGTGTGCAACAAGTGTTCCTCTAAACGTCTGAGCGTAAAGACTACTCATGGGTGATGCTTCTGTGACCAGACCTCTATGTATGTCCTTTGCGGCCTTTCCTATAAATAAATTATAAGTATATGTCATTGCCATATTAATTGTGTACTTCTCTATTAGAAAATCACAAGATAGTTTCAGTGTTGTTGTTCTCAATCATGTTACCCTTAAGTGCAAGACATCAATTTGCTCTTAAGTAAAAGGGAAATTTGAGCAGGAAAGGTAAGCAATTCGAAGCAAGCTCCCGAGATAAATTTTCTTTTGGTTTAGCTAACGAATGCCTTGGTATAGGTCTAATCTCTCCTTCCTAGAGATGGTTCTTTCTTATTTCTTTTACGGGGACTTACTTTTGTTTCTTTAATTAGGATACCTTCACCTGGTATTTTTTGTTTTAATTAATGAATATAGATCAGTTGCATTGTTTTGTCTCAACCAAGCTAGCCGTATAGTAGAAATTCAGCATGCACACAAGGTGATCTGGTTGAGTTTTACTAGGTAACCGTACCATTGTTGTCTGCATGCTGAAAAGCTTATGGGTATGTACTGAAACTAAATTATACTCCCTCCGTCCGGAAATACTTGTCATTGAAATAGATGTATCTAGATGTATTTTAGTTCTAGATACATCTATTTTCATCCATTCTGATGACAAGTATTTCCGGACGGAGGGAGTAGTTGTTAAGGATTATTTGCAGACAGGTCAAGACCGGAAGATGTCATCATTATCCCTAAACTGAGATGTCTTCAGGATTGGAAATGTCACGAAGGCCCCCGTACAATTATAGGTACCAACATATAAAAATCCAAGAATTTCCCGCTAAGAGACACTCGACATGCAAACTTAAATCATGCTAGAATTCGTCAAATACCATGTTTAACCTGAATTAGTTACTTGACATGTGCCTATCTTCTTCTTTTTCCAAATTATGTGTTCAATTGTTCATCATATTATTGATGGAATTAATTTTGCATCGATTGTTTGCACCACTTGATAATTACAACGAAAGTTATGGATGTCCAATCTGGCTGGTTGTTTGTCTACTACTAAAGCTTGTACATATTTGCTTAAATTTGAATACATGTCAAAAAAATCTCCCGTTGCCACACACACATCCGTGGCAATTGTTGAAAGCTCTGAATGCTTCACTCTTTGTTCTGATGCTTAGGGATATTGGGTAGAATCCAGTGTCACTCATGATCCTGGTTTAATAGAGGAACTGAATTGATCATGATTTTGAATGTCAAATGTCACACAGGGAAGGGCCTGAACATGAACTTACTTGGTAATGCCCATTTGTGTAGATCGGTAGCCTGTGGCATCTATTTTGTCCAATCGTCCGCCACGAACAAATTTTCTTTGTTGGGTGCTGGTGGTTCTACTTCCAATGTTTTTGTAGGACATTGCTCGGTTAGTAATGACTTTGAATGTAAAGCGTGCTATGAAGTACATGATGCGCTGTGTAGTTCCCTCAATTACGTGAAGAAGAAGAATGGCAGCAAAGACTTATGGTATGATACCTTAATATATTTGATTGTCTTGATACCGTGTTTCCTTTCTTTTTCATATAGGAATTACACTAGGTTATTTTTACTATGAAACACGAATTCCACTGTTATCAGGGGGTTTGAAACCTAAGGCAGAGTCACTGTTTTCTCCCTCCAGGGTCAATTTTGTTTTTCTCGCTTTAGAATATTTTCTAACCATGTATCTAAAACTTGCAATATGCTACTTACTAACTATGGCCTTGCATAGGATGGAAGATACACTCATCGTCACACATATGTTTTCACTCATCGTCAAGCATTGCACTCCCAATGTCCATATATTGTTCAATTACCACTGATGTCGACCTAGGTTATAAACCAAAATAAGACAATCCTTAGCATGGTTTTCCAAGCTATGTCGCTCTTTGAGACATGCTTGATAATTACAAAAACATTGGAAGTTGAAAAATGTTTATCCTTAAAGACTTTATTTTATAAGTTTATTTGTCACAATCAAATATATGCCTCTATATTTGTTCAGATTCCTGCAATATGCTATATTGAAAATTGATTTGTTAAATTTGCATGGCCAGATGGTCATATGGATAGAAGTATTAGCATAAAAAAACCCAGATATTCCACAAATGAAGGGCCTTCTTTAACTGAATTGAGTGTACGCAATGCAAAGCCTTCGCCCAAGAGTATGACAATGATGCTGAACAAGCCCTCAAACCTATGGCATTTAAATAAACTGATCGTGAACTGAAGCTATGTGAACGATGGGATATTTTTGTTCGTAGTAATAAAAATATTATTGCAGTAACTTACATTGAGGTTACATACACAGGGATAGAGAGAGAGAGGACATGACGAACGTTAAGCGGTTTGTAGTTGGGGGAGGGGCGGATCTGGAGCCATGCTTAGGGCGTGTGCTATTTGTTTTCCCGTTGCAACGCACGGGCAATTTTCCTAGTTATTTACAAAAAAAAAAGACCACAACTGAAGAAGTAATATTGCTGGTTACCTTTGAACAACCTCTGCACTATCCGCGAAACTGCAGCAGCTTCAATTGTGTTTTTCAGGCTACGTCCGTGCTTCTCAGTTGTTTCATGTCCTCCATCTGCATTTATGAATGAGTATGACCCAAAGATTTTGCTTGCTAAGAATCTCTTTTCATAGCTCTTAGTAGTGACATTGGGACCGTCAGATATCTTGCCATCGTAAAACGTAACAACTGGAAACTTGCTTATTTCTGGATGCATCCTGTATTGCACATTGAGAAGGTGCTTACTATAACCCAGCATACTTAACCTCTCAAAAACACTTCTCCCGAATTTAGCATTGTCAGATATCTACAGAATCATATTACATGTCAATACATTGCTCTCAAAGGAAAAATTGAAAGAAGAGAATAGCCAACACATATAGCTTACTTTGCTTTTCACCAGAGCAGGTAACTGATATTCGTCTCCAATAAAAACAGCCTGCTTTATGCCTGGCAGCTGCAAGGGAATTAAGGTCTCACACTCTTTAAGCTGTGCAGCCTCATCAACAATCAGCAACTCCAGAGGATTCAACTTAACAGAAGAAGAATCGTCCATGAGCACACCGTACAACGTGAAAGAACTGGAAACTGTACAAAGAATGCATTTCGCGCTCTGCAGAAGATGCAGTTGAATTTCCCTCTTGGTGTAATAATTTGGAAGCTCCAAGTTTTTGCGAAGATATCTTAATTCTTGCACACACAGGGATCTGGCCAGCTTGAACTTGGATTTACTGCATGTGTTAGTCCGCACACAGGCTAGCTTCTCAGGCCAGGAAATAGGATTACTGTCCTCTTCTACTTTGCCCTCAAGAAGTTCCTCTGACCATATATCATCATTACCCCTGTCACGATTTATAAAAGCATGGAGAATTTCGATTAATTCAAGCACTTCCAGCATACACTGAAAACTCTGTTCTGCTTCAGAGCTTCTTGGATAATCATTATACAGTATCTCAATGCAACAACACAAATCCTCAGAAAGTTTGTTGTATCTATCTTTCAAATACTTCTCGAATGGTACTTCTCTGAATGCCTCCATCATAGCTTCATAGTCATGCCATCCTTCCTTATGGCACTCTTCTTCGTCACCTTCAGACCTGTTATGGATTGTCTTGCAGAACAGAGAGAAAGGTGCGACAACATGACCTAAAGGATAACGAGGGCGCAAAGAATGTGCATCCTTGCGCTGGAGGCGTTTGTCCCCATGCTTTTCAGAAATCTCCTTTTCCCTAAGAATATGCTCAATATGCAATTTGTACCTGGTCACAGGATTCTCAATAAGATCTATCAGTGAGCACAAGCAATGCCTCCAACCAGTATGTGGTACGAAACATGACGACAACCGCTTTGCACGTGAGTCAAGGAATACCGTGGAAAGATCATGATCACCATCTATTTTCATCCTCTCCTTATTTCCAAACAGGACAATGTTATTCAGAAAGCAGACGCTACCATCTGAGGACTCTCCAACAAGCCTGACAATTCGAGATGCAACTTCCAATACGGCAGTATTGGTTGGTGCACAGGTAAGTGTCTTTAAGCCCTTGATGAGCATTGCCCACAGGATAGTGCTGATAGTTTTTGTTTTACCTGTCCCAGGGGGCCCCCATATTAGTTTTAGGGAAGGTGAGTGGTTCTCCATTACTGAGACACAGTCTGCTACTGCATTCAGCTGTGAATCATTTAAGTTGAACTTCTCAAGGCCAAGACCATCAATTGATCTATGAGTGAAGCATTGAGATATCTCCGAGCATGACGAGAGATCATCCACTACCTTCAAGGGCAGATGGCAAGTAAATCATTTATCTAGAATAATGAGTATAAAAACATTTCATTGTGAAATAAGGTATGGGAGTTGTCTCATTTACATTCAGAGGACATGGTTACTATCACTGTCAGGTTCAATGTGATATGAACTGTAAGCATTAGCAAATTAATGTTAATGCAGAGAATTTTGCATGGAGCCACGGTTGCCAAAGCATAACCAGAAAGTAAGAGCTCGTGCCTATCCATGTAGCAAGTACTAACTTTTAATACATATAAAAGTTGATATCAGGTAGAATAAGGTATCAAAAAGGACCTAAACTTATTTTTGCATATTAAACAACTGGCCTACCCTTTGCTTGTATCGCCACACCAGATCGACGATGCCAGTACTACTGTTTCCGTTCTGATGCTCTCCTTCCGCATAAAGGCAACCCCATATACGGTTGTATGTCTTCATATTTATGAGAAACACAGCAAATGATGGCCCCGTAGGAATTTTTGTTTCTGGATCTACTTCAACAGGAATAGTGGATGAAAACCGAACAATACAACAATTGGGTGGGATGTCTCCGTCTTCTTTGTCTCCACATTTTAGAACTGAACCTAAAACATATGATCCCTTATTTTGTGTCAAATCAGACACATGTTGTGGTTTCTGCAAGGACACAACCATGATGTCCCCTTCTTTGGGATCGTATGTCTCCCTCGACTTCGGATTCTTTGATGGCTCGGAAACCTCAAAACAGAATATTGATTTCTCATCATCAAGTTTCTCCACCCACATTATTTCTATAAAGTTTGCCTGAGCATAACCGTCCAATGATGAAAAGACATCAGCATGTACTTCTTCAATCAGAGGGCATTTGAACGAGTTCAAATAAGTGTGCAATGACGTGAAGGTATCCGGTATGCTTTTGACCTGCAATGAGTGTCCAGATAACTTGATTAGTTCTCATATGAAGTAAAATTTAATAAGAGACAATGATCGATGTGAAAAGAACGATGCAATAGACAACTAGGGTGAGGTCCAGTAGGGGATACACCATATCGTCTACCCTATACTGGAATGCAAGTACCCAGCATAATGAAAAAAAAATAGATAACTTTGTTGAGAAATCAGGATTTAGAACTGGACTAATACCAGAAGAAAATAACTCCCAAATTTATTAACATGACAAACATGCCAGGTGCACGAAGAGTATAAATATACGGCTAAATGGCTCCTGAGCTCATCTGTTCCCGCGCATGAACAGTAAAATCAAAAGAAATACTAGAAAAATTCAAAAAAATCTGAATTTTTTTGGCATGGAAGACGGTTTAGTGCGTGTGGTTCGTGCCAAATTTCAGCTCATTTGGACATCTGAGCAACTCTCAACAAAAAAAAATTAGGGTCTGTGAAATAGTTTACTGTTTGGCACTGTCCGGGGCAGATTTTGTTATTCTTGCTGAGAGCAGCTCAGATCTCCAAATGAGTTTAAATTTGGAACGGACCTCACGCACTAAAATATATTTCACACCAAAAAAATCAGGAATTTTTTGAATGTTTTTAGTATTTTTTTTTTCGATTTCACTGTTCACCGAGATCAGATGAGCTGGGGAGCCAAAATGGATATTCGTATAATCTAGAGTGTACATAAGTTACAGTCTTATGATGGGTGGTTTCATCGGCCACCTGTGGATATTTCACCGAGACAAGTGCGATTGGTTGAAAGATGTTCCTATTTAAGGGGGAATTTCTGCTTCGCAAAACAACGAGCATCTAGCGTGCAAGCTCCGGTCACCACCAATAAAGCACAGCTGAGTAGAAACTACTACTAGTAGAAATGAGAGATACTAGTGGGTGCGGGCAGCGTAGCAGCCGCTGCCTCCATTGGAGGAGCTCGACCCATCATCTCTCCGGACAACGAGGAAGCACAGGAACGAAAGAAAGGGGGAACGTTGAATGGGCCTTGCTGAGCGACGAGAGAGAGCCTAGATGGCGATTACCACACAACTCGGCCGTTCGGCCTCTGTCTTTTGTAAAACACAGCAGCAGTTTAATACACTTGGATGCTACCCTAAAAAAAAGTACACTTGGATGCTGAACTACTGTAGTACTTCAGTATCTCAGTTATCTTGATGACAGTGGAACTCGATCATAAGGTCGTATAAAATAAAGATACCACTTCCAGATTACGTTCAAAAGAGAAGGTATATCATGTTGCTATCTACTCCCTCCGTCCGGAAATACTTGTCGTAAAAATGAATACAAATGGATGTATCTAGAACTAAAATACATCTAGATACATCCATTCCTCGGACAAGTATTTCCGGACGGAGGGAGTAGTAAAGAGATCTAAACCCCTGCAAAACATAGAAGTCTTAGAAAAGCGAAAATCAGATGGCGCAAATTTATTGAGAGAAATCTACAATAGGAGTACATTTTTTTGTGAAAAAAAAACTGTAATAGTATAAGTAGCTCTACAGATTATGAGCACGTAGAACCTTTCGCATGGCGCATCTGAACATTCCCAAAAATACTATAGTCAAGGTCTATATATTTTCGCTGCATATTCATTTGATTTTGTTTTACTAGAAAGGAGTACCATCTGTTCAGCTAAATGAACAGCAGGATGGATAAAAAAAAATCAACCAAGCCCGGAAGAAGGAAAATATGTGGAACCACAGTGACTGAGTTAAAAAATGCATCTTACAAGCAAGCAAGGTGAGAACTCAAGATCAGTCGTACGTCACCTGCTGCCTGAGGAGGTCCCTGTTGAAGATATCTTCGATGGACCAAGAGAATACTCTGCTCTCCAGGCAGCCAAGAGAGAACTTGCTGAGCTTCCGGTCATCTTTCGCCACCGCATCCCAGTAGCTACGCACGGCCTCCCTCTTCATTTTGGCCACCCTCTTCTTCTCGGCCGCCAGCTTGTCCTCTGCACTCATGAACTCCTCGTCTCTGTCACCCATGGTGCTCTATCCCCACTGCCCTCCTCGATCGCCTCAGGGAGACTGCGAGAGTGTGTGAGGCCGATTGTATTCCCAAGCATAAAGTGGAGTGGTGGCAGAGTAGAGTAAATGTGTTTGGGTGGGTATCGGCCGTGGGGGTTCCCGAGTTGAAAGTAAATGCAGGTGCGAGATTGGCCGTGTGTGTGAACCGTCTCACTTCCCCATGAGCGCATGCGCCTGATTAGTAAAAGTAGCAAATCCAACGAAAGATTTGCCGTATATGGCGCGATACAGCAGGGAGTTTAGGCCCAATATAAAGAGTTAAATACATCATGAGTGCCTAAACTTATCCGTTGCCGTCAGTTTAGTGACTAAATTTATAAAATACATAAAAGTGGTGCTACAACTTGTCGCATGGTGCATATACGGTGCCTCCGCCCGTATGCCACCGTATTTGCTCTCTGTGTGGCGTGACAGCTGGCGGCTGGCCCACAGATCAGTGGGTGAGCGTTGCGTTAGGTGAAATGCGTACAAGTTTTTTTTTTTTGCAAAAAATCCGGTGAAATTTAATCAAAGTCACAGACAAGTCATTGCTTTGCATGCTAATAACAGGAGAAAAATATACTGCGTCATTGAATTGGTTTCGACCCTGGGACCTCCAGGTTAAATAGCACGCACGCTAGACGCCAAGACTCTGCAATTTCCATTATATATTTTTCAAGTTACTGTTTGGTTTTTACAATATATGTAAAATTTCCAATATACAAATATGCTACTGTTGTCTATTAAACTATTTATTCTATTTTTATTATTTGCAGTTCGAAGAGGTAAACATGAACTGTTTGTAAAATTTATGTGGATTTAAAAAGTTCAATGTATATAACGAAATATTGCGTAACTTTTTTGTATCTTCATTCAGGACCACAAGTACGGAGAATTATTTTGTATCTTCATTGTATTTCTAGAATACATAATTATTAAAAAAACAAAGTTGTATTTTGAAAATTGTTCAATACTTATTAAAAATGATTGTGTAAAAATAATAAATTCTATAAATGGGTTAAAACATGTTAAACGTGTTTGTAGAAATGTAAGAATAATTTTACACAATAATTATTTTAAAACATATAAAGCATTTTATGAAATAGATGTTGTAATTTTTTTTGAATGCGTGACGGGCATTTTTCAAATACACGTTTACAATTTCTTAATACAAGTGAGAATTTTCCCAAAATATCTTGTTTTTTAGGAAAATGCACTAACACTTTTTCAAGTTGATCGCAGGTAATATGTTGAGTTGTTCTCTTTTTTCAAATGTGATAATTTCTTAATAATTTTTAAATTTTTTTGCGAGTCAACCTTTTTCTTTTTTATTCCCTTTATTATTTCGTCCGATATCCCTAACAAATAGTAGTGCATCTAGATAGTGCACAGATAACTGTTCTTGGCTTATTGGTTAGCACATGTGCACGTTGTGCGTGAGGCAATGAATTTGAATCCTGTTGGTGCGCTATTTTTTTTTTGTTATCATACTCTATTTTATCCCACATGCTGACATGCACGGCCTAGATCTAACAGGTGAGATCAATGCAGTTTGGCATGTTTAAATAAAATATCAGGAGCTTTTGTGCAAATTATCTTAAGTACAAGGAATTTTTTGTAAAACAACCAGCCCACTCCTCTCACAGGAATTGACATGTGGGTCCACGTCATGTTGGCACACCATATGGGTTGTGCATATGCCCGGATACGGACGGAGGCACCGTATTTGAACGTTCGAACAAGTTACGGCACCAGTTTCATGTATTTTACAAGTTTAGGCACCAAAGTGATCGCATCAGACAAGTTGAGGCACCAGTGGTGTATTTAACTCCAATATAAAGGATTCCAAGGAAAAATTCTTATAGGTGCATTGGATTGGTAGGAAACAAGAACAACCACCAAAAACGGCTTTCGCCCCGTTTTATATATGAAACAACACATGCGTATCAAAAGAACAGCGGAACTGATACATGGTGATGAGGGGATCCTCTTACAAAGTAGATCAAAAGAAGCAAGAAAAACAGGAGAAGTCACACCCTACCACAAGGCACCCTAGACATTTTCTATGATTTTGGAGAAAACTACACATTTAGTCAAAGCTTTTTATTTATTGTTTCACGAATACGCTCGAGTGTGTATCTTTTTGTTGATAGGTAGAAAAGAAAATACAAGGTTGTAACCTCAAAGCGGCATATACTGAGAGGCACCGATGGGGTTACGGATGAGCAAAGGGGAATGGGGTTGCTCGGCCCCGGTACACAGTGATCAAGTTACAAGGAGGATCATAGCTAGTATCTTGGCGCCTGCGCGTCCCCATCGTCGGGCTTCATCCTTGATGTTGGATAGGAGTTGAGCGTGGGAGGGTTGTATGCCATCAAAGACGATTGTGTTCCTGCGCTTCCAAATGGCCCATGCGGTGATGATGGTTAGCAAAGCAAAACCCTTGCGGAGGTCTTGTGGGGCAGCCATTGTAGCATCCGGACACCAGAAGAAGAAGAAATGGGTCATGCCATCCGGTGTCTGCACAGGCAGTCGGCAGAAGGATAACACATCGTGCCATGTGACACGCGAGAAAGCACAACCGGCGAGAATGTGGTGGAGGGTCTCGTCATCTTACGAGCAGAAGCACACAGTGGAGTATGCTGCATTCCTCTTCGTGCTAGGTGATCCGTGGTCCATCACTGGCTTTGCGACGCCAGCCGAAGGAAGAATTTGATGTTAAGTGGTGCCCAACTGCGCCAAATTAGCTGCCAGAACTATGTCGTCGTGGAGTCGTGGAACAATGCCCGATAGCATGAGCTCGCTGAGTAAGATTCGTTTGTTGTCCAATGCCAGGTTAGAGTATCCGGAGCCATTGAGGGAGTCCTGGATTAGGGGATCCTCGGACAGCCGGACTATATACTTTGGCCGGACTGTTGTACTATGAAGATACAAGATTGAAGACTTCGTCCCGTGTCCGGGTGGGACTCTCCTTTGCGTGGAAGGCAAGCTTGGCAATTCGGATATGTAGATCTTCTTCTCTGTAACCGACTCTGTGTAACCCTAGCCCCCTCCGGTGTCTATATAAACCGGAGGGTTTAGTCCGTAGGACAACAACAATCATAATCATAGGCTAGCTTCTAGGGTTTAGCCTCTACGATCTCGTGGTAGATTAACTCTTGTAATACTCATATCATCAAGATCAATCAAGCAGGAAGTAGGGTATTACCTCCATCGAGAGGGCCCGAACCTGGGTAAACATTTTGTCCCCCGCCTCCTGTTACCATTAGCCTTAAACGCACAGTTCGAGACCCCCTACCCGAGATCCGCCGGTTTTGACACCGACATTGGTGATTTCATTAAGAGTTCCACTATGTCGTCACGATAAGGCTTGATGGCTCCTTCAATCATCTGCAACACGATCCAGGGTGAGGTTTTCCTCCTCGGACAGATCTTCGTATTTGGTGGCTTCGTACTGCGGGCCAACTCGCTTGGCCATCTGGAGCAGATCGATAGCTACGCCCCTGACCATCAGGTCAGGTTTGGAGGCTTGAACTACACCTAGGGATGGCAATGGGGACAAAACCCTATGGGGATACCTACAACATCCCCATCCCCATCTATTCCCTATCATCCCATCCCCATCCCCATTTACATGACTGGGGATGAAATTTCCCCATACCCATGCCCCACTGGGGAACGGGGCCCCATTAGGGTCCCCATCCCCATAAACAAATACTCATATACATAATATGTCACCTTATAATCAACATACATACATGGTGTTGTCCTTGTCCTGCTAATGCCTATCTAGCTCGTATTGACTTCTTGGTCATGGTGGCAGCTGAGGTGAGTATGTGAGATAGGTTTAAGGTTTTTTCCAGAGCTTTTTTTTGTTTTCGCAAGTTTGTTTTTGAATATTTTAAGGTTGACCGCAGTATCATAGTTACTAACCGGGTCCCCGATGGGTATTGGGTCTGGGGAATAGGATATCATCCCCATCCCCGTTGTACCCTATGGGGAATACAATATGTCGGGGATATACCCCGCGGTATGACCCGGCTGGGACTTGGCATTTCACTGGTAACCCGCCGGAGGTTTGGCGACTTACGAGTCTAGCGGCTCACTGGTCTGACGACTCACGAGCCTGGCGACTCACAGATGGCCCCGACGGCGGGTCAAACGGACGACAAAGCCCAAGGCCCAGTAGGGCGGATCATGCGATGGCGGGCCGACTTAAGAAGAAAGGTGTGAGGAATATTTCCCATACAAGGAATCAAGACCCGGACTTGTATCCGGTTTGTAGTAGAAGATAGGCTAGTCCTAGTCCTACTAGGACTCCACATGTAATCCGCCCCTCTAACTTATATAAGGAGGGGCAGGGCTCCTCAAAGAGGAACAAGCAAGAAGAAACAATCTCTAGGGCTAGACAGAAAGAGCCGGCTTACCAGCGACTCCCTCATGATCATAATGAGACCTAGCCACAAACAACATGTAGGGTTATTATCGGATGATGTTTCCCAGGGCTCGAAGTTGTCTAAATCTTTGTCTTATGTTGCGTCTCTCGATTCCACCCAACCCCTCTCAAGCTATCACATAGATGTGTTGGCCTCGCGACTAAGTCCTAATACTAAGGACATCTACCGTGACAATTCCACGACAGTTGGCGCCCACCGTGGGGCCGCGCACGGTGGTGTTGAGTTTTTGGAGGGATCGCTAATTGGGATCAAGATGATGAGGGTTGCGTGCTGCGTGCCGTTGCGACCACACGATCCGTTGGACCGGATCTATTTTCGCTACACCGTCGTCAGAAGCTGGAACAGAGAAATTTTTCTGCGGCAACACTTCAGACGCCGCCGCCGGGTCACTACAAACCCTATCTCCGTTGTGGGACAGGAAGGAAAAACTACGCGTAAAACAGATTGCATCCGAGCAGCTGATGTATGCGGGTTTGAGAAGCAAACAATCTAACTAGCTACTTACGTCATCACGGGAAGACCCAAATTACTGCTTCAGTCAAAGTACTAATTCAACTAGCACTTCTCACGTGCTGGACGGAAACCAAGGTGAAGACAAGCCACCACATCAAATTGCCAGGGTATTAGATGCAAGTGCCGGTACTCAGATCCTCATGGGAAAATTAGTATTAGGCTGGTTGTAATGGGAAGTATCATATACTAGTATCATGCATATGATACTAGTGTATGATACTATCTTCCTAATGCATGGTATCATATTTTAGTATCATGCAATACTCTATTTATTGTCATGCATGACACAAAGTAGCATAGCATTTATTGTGATATAGTATCATGATATGATACTACACCCTCTCTTTCTTTATTTAATGTTATGACACCTAATCAAAATTGTCTAGTTGACATGCATGATACTAGCTATGATACTACCATTACGACCAGCCTTAAAGAAAAAAGAGAGGGAGCACGACCCGAAATACTCAGAGACAGATACGGTTACGACTACAGTTTCGTTTCGAGCGGCCTGCCGCGGCCGTACCTTGAAGCCGCCAGCGCCTCTAGCGCACCTCCTGAGCCGCCGCGGCCACGCCTTACTCGAGGACCGCCGCAGCCTCGCGCCACCTCGAGCGCCGCCCCTGTGTTACTCCTCGGCGAGCCGTTTCTGTTATTTCGCAGCCTCAAAAGCCGTCGACTCTGCCAGGAGCTCACCGGTGATTTCCTGACGTGCCTCACCCCCGCTGAGCCGCCGCGGAATCCGTCTCTGATCCGCCGTCTTTGAGTCGCCGGCGCCCCGACACCCTCCTCCGGCTGCACCCAAGTCGCTAGGCGCTTGATCAGAAGAAACCCCCTAGAGTCACGCACGGATTGATGGCATCCAATAAAAAAAATTACTACGGACCGGAGGAAGTCACGGACTCAAATTTTGCCTTTGACTCGTCTCCGCATCAAGCAGCCGCGGCCGGAGCAATGTTGTTGCCGTGAGTAGCCGTCGCTTCCTTGGGTCACCAGGGCCATGCGACTCGCCTCGTATCTGCTGCTGTGGTTGCAGCCGCGCGCTGAGCCGGCTGTGTATGACCGTTCGCAGCTCTGCCTCCGAGCCGCTGCTAAGGCTCGCTTCCATCCTCTGCTGCAAGTCGCCCCGGTGGCCTCACTTCTACTTTGGCATCCTGATTCGTCGTGAGCCGCCCGCTTGCTGGCATCTCTCTTCATCCGCCTCGGCCTTGCTCAAACTCCGACCTGCCATCGCAGCCGCCGAACGGATGCCTTTGTCGCTGCTGTGCTCACCAGCGTGAGCCGCCGCCACCGCTGCAGTATCGTTGTCGCGTGCCCGTCCCGCGCCGAGGCTGCCTCTACCTCTGCCCGGAACTGCCGCTCGGGCGCCACCGTCCGCCACTGAGCTGTCCCGGCCATGAGCCGTCTACGCGCGACCGGCCGCTTTAAGTCGCCGGCGTGTCGAGCCGCTGCTTCGCGCTTGTCCGAGCTGCCGCGGGCTTGCTTCGCCTCTACTGTAGGCCGCCGCTACCTCAAACACAGCAGCGCCAAGCCGCTGCAAGCCGCCCTTGTTGAATCGCCACTGCTACCATAACCGGTTCTGCCTCTGCTCCGTGGGTTTCACTGCTGCTATTTGCATCAGCTGAATGAAGTTTGATCAGATATTGGGACGGCACATTGAGTGTTTCCTACGTGCATAGGAGGGTGTTGCATGCTCTGTACGGTTCGATCCGTGACTCCATAAGATGACAAGATTGCATGAAGATCAAAGCAGAGCGCCGTTGGTATTCACGCAAAAATTGCCATGCAGAAATTCATTGGGTTTGACCGGCTCTAAGTGGCACTTGATGCAACTCACGTGGGATTAAGATAGTAGCACTTGTTGCAACCCGTGTAAAGGCCATGGTCCAGGAATACTAATATAGACGATTCACAGTTCCGTCTGCTATTTTCATCATCAGTACAAAAATGCCAGTAATTCGGCGTCGTCCGTATAGAACTTCAACAACGTCCGTCTGCGTCATACTAGACGACGGATACGCGGACCACGTTCCAGCAGTTGCAGATCAAAACCACCACCTCTATCATCGGTGTTACAACCCTCCGTCTGATGATTTTCGACAAAATATGTTAGGTTCTATTATTTTCATACATCTTATCAGTACATATTAAATTGTTTGAGAACAATTAGTCTGCTTTGTACTATTTTTTGTTTCGCAGTACCATTATTCATTGCAAAGGTCCTGCGAAGGGGCATAGTGCCCGTCCATGCCATGCTGCTCGACGAATACATGTGCAAATCGCCGCCCTGCTACATCAATATGACGTGGTTGACTCGCCCGTCCACGCGGTTTACTGCGCCTACGATTGATTCGCCCGTCCGCGCCGGCTTTCAATGCCGTGACCGGCTCATCTGTCTGTGCCGCCTCTGATGTTGCAGTCGTTTTTACCGTCCGTCTCTCGCGGGCTCATCTATCTGTGCCGGCTTTCAACGCCGTGACCGGCTCATCTGTCTGTGCCGCCTCTGATGTTGCAGTCATTTTTACCGTCCGTCTCTCGCAGGCTGATCTGTCTGTGCCGGCTTTCAACGCCGTGACCGGCTCATCTGTCTGTGCCGCCTCTGATGTTTGCAGTCGTTTTTACTGTCTGCATGAGCTGTTTATTGAGTATGAGCAAGTCACTGCTTGGGAAGCCCCGGTTTTCTTCCAACAAATTGGAGGCAAATTATCATGAATTATCAGCCGCCGTCTGCACTGGATGGCTCAATGGGTAGGTGCACAAGTCGCCGCCACTACGGGTTGGTTAATTTCAAATAGCCAGTTGGAAGGAACCATTGGCCGAGTTGATGACACGGCTCATATGGGATCATTTATAACCCGCCGCAGTCACCTCAACCTTCTGTGGCTTCAGATCGCGTTATCAACGCCAATGATATACACCTTCTGCTATGGTCAAATATGGAGAATCTCAAGCCAAATTTTTGAGTCATCTTGAGACTCGGGGGCTACAATGGTATGGCTCGACAAAATTAGCCGGTTTCAATGAATTCAAAAACTCCGGGTCATTGAAGGGAAGATAACCCAGCCCTAGAGGCTACTGCTTTATTGGCGAATATTTAAAGGCCGTTAGTTCCGGCTCAAAATGAAGATTCCGGTTTAAAATACAGCTCAAGAGACATCTCTCTCCCGCAAAGCTTTGAAGCTCTCAAAACCGGTTCAACATCCGGCTCAAGGTAAATTTGTCCCTTACAAAGCTTTGAGGCTCTCAATATCTGGTTTAAGAATTTGCGGTTCAAAAAGAATTAATCCCTCGCAAGTTCGAGTTCTCAGACAAATTAATGGTTACCAAAGAGAACTTGCTGCCATGATGCACGGTTCAAAACATGGGTATCCTAGTTCTCAGACAAATTAATGGTTACCAAAGAGAACTTGCTGCCATGATGCATGGTTCAAAACATGGGTATCCTACCTTACGGCTTATCTTATTATGGTCACTTGGGGGCTTCCTGCTCATCCGGCATAGCTATCAGTACCCTCTTGATCGATGCAATGCCAAAACTTATATGGTCACTTGGGGGCTTCCTATTCAAACATAGGTCATATTCGAACCAAAGAGAACATAGCTGTCGGTACCCTTTTGATTGGCACACTGCCAAACCCACTTGGGGGCTTCTTGATCGTATCCGAATCATAGCTCAACCCCTTTGGGTCCGACATGGATCGTATTCGAATCAGCGTCGTTAAACAACTCTTAAGGTCATTTGGGGGCTTCCTGTTCAAACATAGGTCGTATTCGAACCAAAGAGAACATAGCTGTCGGTACCCTCTTGATCGGCAACGCCAAAGCCACTGGGGCTATATGATTGTATTCGAATCTTAGCTTAACCCCTTTGGAACGGTTTACTGATCGTATTCGAATCAGAAGCCTCAAAATTTTGTCCGTTTCTTGTACAGTTTTTTTGCAATCGCAGTTATTTGACTTTGTCTTGAGACTTTTTTGATCATATTTGAAAGCATCTAGGGAGTGGCTTTGATTCCACCGGCTTAACCTTGATCAATAAAGTTGTCAGCACATAACAAACATCATATGTGCCGGCTTTTACAGAATTGGGTTCTCACCCTCATTGTCCGGGTCACATAAACCGGCGGTATCATTTAAAGGATCATAGGGATCTTGTAATGTACTTTTGTGCAGGATAAGACTACATTTGGGTGGTTACCCGCCCTGGCTTTTGACGTTAAGTCGCCAGGGCATATGTTGTTTAAACTCCGTGCAGGATTTGCAGAACTATGACTTAGATAAATGCTTCAGTCCAAGCTCATCATTGAAATTGGTGTCTCAAAAGGGTTATCAATTATTGATTTTCTCAAGGGCTATAGGCCACCGGGTTACAAAAATTCCGGCTCACAATGAATGCGCATTAATTCGTCATCGGCCAAGAGCCGCCAGGTATTTAAACTCCGGGTTTACTTGTCAACCGATGAGGTATTCAAATCTTTAATCCAAAACTGGCTGGATTTTCATGATGATATTGAATGATTAAAGCTTTTATACCGGATTATATTATTCAAATCAATAGCTTGGTAAATATCCCCATGGGGATGTTTTTCACCCATCCCCACCCCCTAATAGATGAAATACCCACGGGTTTGGTGGGTATGGGGCCCCATTGCCATCCCTAACTACACCGTCGACATTCGCAGAGACTTGATCTTTGACAGATTCGAGTCCCTGTCAGGTGCGCCGAACAGTCACGACGAGCATGACTTAGATCTGTCATCGGATGGTGTTCGGGAGATCACACCTGTGGCTGCCATGACCCTTAATCCGGAGTAGATCATGTCGTCCGAGGACGGGTGGATGGACCCCGCCACAGAGGTCGCGCGTTCATCGGTGATAGAGCTGAACACACACTTCGCCTCCGACGAGGCCTGTGTCATCGGACCCTCGGACTCGTCTCCGGCCATAGGCTCCGAACCGCGTGCATCCGTGCCTATCGGATCTGACTGGGCACCGATCATGGAGTTTACCTCCGCGGATATCTTTCACTACTCGCCCTTGGGCGATGTGCTAAATTCATTAAAGTCTCTCTCCCTGTCAGGAGACCCTCGGCCGAACTATGTCCGGCTTGAGTGGGAAGCGGACGATGAAGAAATTCATTCCCCACCCGCCACCCACTTAATAGCCAATGTCAATGACTTAACCGACATGCTTGATTTCGACTCCGAAGACATCGACGATCTGGACGACAATGCTGGAGAGGAACAGGAACCACCGCCCACAGGGCACTGGACAGCCACCTCATCATACGACATATACATGGTGGACACACCCAAATTAAACAATGGCGAGGAATGGAAGGATGCAATGGAGGATAACCCTCTTGAGAAGCAACCAAAGCGATGACATCGGCGCCGCTCTAAATCCCGCCACAGTAAAAAACTGCGATAACAGCGCAAGAAAGAATAACACCCTAGTTGACTTCAAAGGCAACGACGACCCATGAACCCAGCGATGGAGCAGGATGAGCTAGGGGACGGCGAACATAGTCCGGGGCCACTGTCCGATCATAGCGACGGCGGAGATAAAACTCATAAACCTGTCTTCGAAGAGGAGAACGGTCTGGGCGACAATGCACTCATCATCCTGGAAAGGCAGTTGGAACAAGAGAACCTCCATAGAAGGCTTATCGCCACCGCTAGGAGCTTGAAGAAGCAGAAGCAAAGGCTTAAGGCCGCGCAGGATACGCTCAACCGCAGATGGAACAAAGTGCTCGAAACTAAAGAAAAATACGGTGGCGACCGCCATACAAAGAGCTACCCTAAGTGCAAGCTGCTGCCCAAATTCGACGACAAGGCTATAGAGCCCATTCAGCCGAAAAATAAAACGGCCGATTAGCCGGACCGACCACCCCGTTGTTGGGGAACGTAGTAATTTCAAAAAAATTCCTACGCACACGCAAGATCATGGTGATGCATAGCAACGAGAGGGGAGAGTGTGTCCACGTACCCTCGTAGACCGAAAGCAGAAGCGTTAGAACAACGCGGTTGATGTAGTCATACGTCTTCACGGCCCGACCGATCAAGCACCGAAACTACGACACCTCCCAGTTCTAGCACACGTTCAGCTCGATGACGTCCCTCGAACTCCGATCCAGCCGAGTGTCGAGGAAGAGTTCTGTCAGCACGATGGCTTGGTGACGATCTTGATGTTCTACCGTCGCAGGGCTTCGCCTAAGCACCGCTACAATATTATCGAGGAGGACTATGGTGGAGGGGGGCACCGCACACGGCTAAGAGATCAATGATCAATTGTTGTGTCTAGAGGTGCCCCCTGCCCCCATATATAAAGGAGCAAGGGAGAGGGGGCGGTCGACCAGGGAGGAGGCGCGCCAACGGGAGTCCTACTCCCACCGGGAGTAGGACTCCCTCCTTTCCTTGTCCAAGTAGGAGAGGGGGAAGGAAGGGAGAGAGGGGAGGAAGGAAAGGGGGGCGCCCCCTCCTTGTCCAATTCGGACTAGAGGGGGAGGGGGCGCGCGGCCTGCCCTGGCCGCCCCTCCTCCTCTTCACTTTGGGCCCAAGTGGCCCATTAACCCCCCGTGGGGTTCCGGTAACCCCCCGGTACTCCGGTATATATCCGATAACCTCCAAAACTTATTCCGGTGTCCGAATATAGTCATCCAATATAGCAATCTTCATGTCTCGACCATTTCGAGACTCCTCGCCATGTTCGTAATCACATTCAAGACTCCGAACAAACTTCGGTACATCAAAACTCATAAACTCATAATATAACTGTCATCGAAACCTTAAGCGTGCGGACCCTACGGGTTCGAGAACTATGTAGACATGACCGAGAACCATTTCCGGTCAATAACCAATAGCGGAACCTGGATGCTCATATTGGCTCCTACATATTCTACGAAGATCTTTATCGGTCGAACCGCATAACAACATACGTTGTTCCCTTTGTCATCGGTATGTTACTTGCCCGAGATTTGATCGTCGGTATCAAAATACCTAGTTCAATCTCGTTATTGGCAAGTCTCTTTACTCGTTCCGTAATACATCATCCTGCAACTAACTCATTAGTTACAATGCTTGCAAGGCTTATAGTGATGTGCATTACCGAGTGGGCCCAGAGATACCTCTCCGACAATCGGAGTGATAAATCCTAATCTCGAAATACGCCAACCCAACAAGTACCTTCGGAGACACCTGTAGAGCACCTTTATAATCACCCAGTTACGTTGTGACGTTTGGTAGCACACAAAGTGTTCCTCCGATAAACGGGAGTTGCATAATCTCATAGTTATAGGAACGTGTATAAGTCATGAAGAAAGCAATAGCAACATACTAAACGATCAAGTGCTAAGCTAACGGAATGGGTCAAGCCAATCACATCATTCTCCTAATGATGTGATCCCGTTAATCAAATGACAACTCATGTCTATGGTTAGGAAACTCTAACCATCTTTGATTAACGAGCTAGTCAAGTAGAGGCATACTAGTGACACTATGTTTGTCTATGTATTCACACATGTATTATGTTTCCGGTTTAATACAATTCTAGCATGAATTATAAACATTTATCATGATATAAGGAAATAAATAATAACTTTATTATTGCCTCTAGGGCATATTTCCTTCAGTCTCCCACTTGCACTAGAGTCAATAATCTAGATTACAAAGTAATGATTCTAACACCCATGGAGCCTTGGTGCTGATCATGTTTTGCTCGTGGAAGAGGCTTAGTCAACGGGTCTAGAACATTCAGATCCGTATGTATCTTGCAAATCTCTATGTCTCCCACCTGGACTTGGTCCCGGATGGAATTGAAGCGTCTCTTGATGTGTTTGGTCCTCTTGTGAAATTTGGATTCCTTTGCCAAAGCAATTGCACCAGTATTGTCACAAAAGATCTTCATTGGTCCCTATGCACTAGGTATGACACCTAGATTGGAAATGAACTCCTTCATCCAGACTCCTTCATTTGCTGCTTCCGAAGCAGCTATGTACTCTGCTTCACATGTAGATCCCGCCACGACGCCTTGTTTAGAACTGCACCAACTGACAGTTCCACCGTTCAATATAAACGTATCCGGTTTGCGATTTAGAATCGTCCGGATCAGTGTCAAAGCTTGCATCAACATAACCATTTACGACTAGCTCTTTGTCACCTCCATAAACGAGAAACATATCCTTAGTCCTTTTCAGGTATTTTAGATATTCTTGACCGCTGTCCAGTGATCCACTCTTGGATTACTTTGTACCTCCCTGCTAAACTTATTGCTAAGTATACATCCGGTCTGGTACACAGCATTGCATACATGATAGAGCCTATGGCTGAAGCATAGGGAACATCCTTCATTTTTTCTCTATCTTCTGCTGTGGTCGGGCATTGAGTCTGACTCAACTTCACACCTTGTAATACAGGCAAGAACCCTTTCTTCGCCTGATCCATTTTGAACTTTTTCAAAACTTTATCAAGGTATGTGCTTTGTGAAAGTCCAATTAAGCGTCTTGATCTATCTCTATAGATCTTGATGCCTAATATGTCAGCAGCTTCACCGAGGTCTTTCATTGAAAAACTTTTATTCAAGTATCCCTTTATGCTATCCAGAAATTCTATATCATTTCCAATCAACAATATGTCGTCTACATATAATATAAGAAATGCTACAGAGCTCCCACTCACTTTCTTGTAAATACATGCTTCTCCAAAAGTCTGTATAAAACCATATGCTTTGATCACACTATCAAAGCGTTTATTCCAACTCCGAGAGGCTTGCACCAGTCCATAAATGGATCGCTGGAGCTTGCATACTTTGTTAGCATCTTTTGAAACAACAAAACCTTCGGGTTGCATCATATACAACTCTTCTTCCAGAAATCCATTCAGGAACGCAGTTTTGACATCCATTTGCCATATTTCATAATCATAAAATGCGGCAATTGCTAACATGATTCGGACAGACTTAAGCATCGCTACGGGTGAGAAAGTCTCATCATAGTCAACCCCTTGAACTTGTCGAAAACCTTTTGCAACAAGTCGAGCTTTGTAGACAGTTATATTACCATCAGCGTTAGTCTTCTTCTTGAAGATCCATTTATTCTCGATGGCTTGCCGATCATCGGGCAAGTTAACCAAAGTCCATACTTTGTTCTCATACATGGATCCCATCTTAGATTTCATGGCCTCAAGCCATTTTGTGGAATCTGGGCTCATCATCGCTTCCTCATAGTTCGTAGGTTCGTCATGGTCAAGTAACATGACTTCCAAAATAGGATTGTTGTACCACTCTGGTGCGGATTTTATTCTGGTTGACCTACGAGGTTCGATAGTAACTTGATCTAAAGTTTCATGATCAATATCATTAGCTTCCTCACTAATTGGTGTAATCGTCACAGGAACTGGTTTCTGTGATGAACTATTTTCCAATAAGGGAGCAAGTACAGTTACCTCATCAAGCTCTACTTTCCTCCCACTCACTTCTTTCGAGAGAAACTCCTTCTCTAGAAAGGATCCATTCTTGGCAACGAATGTCTTGCCTTCGGATCTATGATAGAAGGTGTACCCAACAATTTCTTTTGGGTATCCTATGAAGACACATTTCTCCGATTTGGGTTTGAGCTTATCAGGTTGAAGTTTTTTCACATAAGCATCACAACCCCAAACTTTAAGAAACGCCAACTTTGGTTTCTTGCCAAACCATAGTTCATAAGGCGTGGTCTCAATGGATTTTGATGGTGCCCTATTTAACGTGAATGCGACCGTCTCTAAAGCATAACCCCAAAATGATAGCGGTAAATCAGTAAGAGACATCATAGATCACACCATATCTAGTAAAGTGTGATTACGGCGTTCGGACACACCATTACATTGTGGTGTTCCGGGTGGCGTGAGTTGCGAAACTATTCTGCATTGTTTCAAATGTAAACCAAACTCGTAACTCAAATATTCTCCTCCACGATCAGATCATAGAAACTTTATTTTCTTGTTACAATGATTTTCAACTTCACTCTGAAATTCTTTGAACCTTTCAAATGTTTCAGACTTATGTTTCATTAAGTAGATATACCAATATCTGCTTAAATCATCTGCGAAGGTGAGAAAATAACGATACCCACCGCGAGCTTCAATATTCATTGGACCACATACATCTGTATGTATGATTTCCAACAAATTAGTTGCTCGCTCCATAGTTCCGAAGAACGGCATTTTAGTCATCTTGCCCATGAGGCATGGTTCGCAAGTACCAAGTGATTCATAATCAAGTGATTCCAAAAGTCCATCAGTATGGAGTTTCTTCATGCGCTTTATACCAATATGACCTAAACGGCAGTGCCACAAATAAGTTGCACTATCATTATCAACTCTGCATCTTTTGGTTTCAACATTATGAATATGTGTATCACTACTATCGAGATTCATCAAAAATAGACCACTCTTTAAGGGTGCATGACCATAAAAGATATTACTCATATAAATAGAACAACCATTATTCTCAGATTTAAATGAGTAACCGTCTTGCATCAAACAAGATCCAGATATAATGTTCATGCTTAACGCTGGCACCAAATAACAATTATTTAGGTCTAAAACTAATCCCGAAGGTAGATGTATAGGTAGCGTGCCGACGGCGATCACATCAATTTTGGAACCATTTCCCACGCGCATCGTCACCTTGTCCTTAGCCAGTGTCCGCTTAATTTGTAGTCCCTGTTTTGAGTTGCAAATATTAGCAATAGAACCAGTATCAAACACCCAGGTGCTACTGCGAGCTCTGGTAAGGTACACATCAATAACATGTATATCACATATACCTTTGTTCACCTTGCCCTCCTTCTTATCCGCCAAATACTTGGGGCAGTTCCGCTTCCAGTGACCAGTCTGTTTGCAGTAGAAGCACTCAGTCTCAGGCTTAGGTCCAGACTTGGGTTTCTTCTCTTGAGCAGCAACTTGTTTGCTGTTCTTCTTGAAGTTCCCCTTCTTCTTCCCTTTACCCTCTTTTTTGAAACTGGTGGTCTTGTGGACCATCAACACTTGATGCTCCTTTTTGATTTCTACCTATGCAGGCTTTAGCATAGCGAAGAGCTCGGGGATAGTCTTGTTCATCCCTTGCATATTATAGTTCATCACAAAGCTCTTGTAGCTTGGTGGCAGTGATTGGAGAATTCTATCAATGACGCAATCATCCGGAATATTAACTCCCAGTTGAATCAAGTGATTGTTATACCCAGGCATTCTGTGTATATGCTCACTGACAGAACTATTCTCCTCCATCTTGCAGCTATAGAACTTATTGGAGACTTCATATCTCTCAATCCGGGCATTTTCTTGAAATATTAACTTCAACTCCTGAAACATCTCATATGCTCCATGACGTTCAAAACGTCGTTGAAGTCCCGGTTCTAAGCCGTAAAGCATGGCACACTGAACTATCGAGTAGTCATCAGCTTTGCTCTGCCAAACGTTCACAACATCCGCAGTTGCATCTGCAGCAGGCCTGGCACCCAGCAGTGCTTCCAGGATGTAATTCTTCTGTGCAGCAATAAGGATAATCCTCAAGTTACGGACCCAGTCCATGTAATTTCTACCATCATCTTTCAACTTCGCTTTCTCAAGGAACGCATTAAAATTCAACGGAACAACAGCACGAGCCATCTATCTACAATCAACACAGACATGCAAAATACTATCAGGTACTAAGTTCATGATAAATTTAAGTTCAATTAATCATATTACTTAAGAACTCCCACTTAGATAGACATCCCTCTAATCATCTAAGTGATCACGTGATCCAAATCAACTCAACCATAACCGATCATCACGTGAAATGGAGTAGCTTTCAATGGTGAATATCATTATGTTGATCATATCTACTATATGATTCATGCTCGACCTTTTGGTCTTAGTGTTCCGAGGCCATATCTGCATATGCTAGGCTTGTCAAGTTTAACCTGAGTATTCTGCGTGTGCAAAACTGGCTTGCACCCGTTGTAGATGGACATAGAGCTTATCACACCCAATCATCACATGGTGTCTGGGCACGACGAACTTTGGCAACGGTGCATACTCAGGGAGAACACTTTTTATGTTGAAATTTAGTGAGAGATCATCTTATAATGCTATCGTCAATCAAAGCAAGATAAGATGCATAAAGGATAAACATCACATGCAATCAATATAAGTGATATGATATGGCCATCATCATCTTGTGCTTGTGATCTCCATCTCCGAAGCACCGTCATGATCACCATCGTCACCGGCGCGACACCTTGATCTCCATCGTAGCATCGTTGTCGTTTCGCCACCTATTGCTTCTACGACTATCACTACCGCTTAGTGATAAAGTAAAGCAATTACAGGGCGATTGCATTGCATACAATAAAGCGACAACCATATGGCTCCTGCCAGTTGCCGATAACTTGGTTACAAAACATGATCATCTCATACAATAAAATATAGCATCACATCTTGACCATATCACATCACAACATGCCCTGCAAAAACAAGTTAGACGTCCTCTACTTTGTTGTTGCAAGTTTTACGTGGCTGCTACGGGCTGAGCAAGAACCGTTCTTACCTACGCATCAAAACCACAACGATAGTTCGTCAAGTTAGTGCTATTTTAACCTTCTCAAGGACCGGGGTAGCCACACTCGGTTCAACTAAAGTTGGAGAAACTGACACCCGCCAGCCACATGTGTGCAAAGCACGTCGGTAGAACCAGTCTCGCGTAAGCATACGCGTAATGTCGGTCCGGGCCGCTTCATCCAACAATACCGCCGAACCAAAGTATGACATGCTGGTAAGCAGTATGACTTGTATCACCCACAACTCACTTGTGTTCAACTCGTGCATATAACATCAACGCATAAAACCTAGGCTCGGATGCCACTGTTGGGGAACATAGTAATTTCAAAAAAATTCCTACGCACACGCAAGATCAAGGTGATGCATAGCAACGAGAGGGGATAGTGTGTCCACGTACCCTCGTAGACCGAAAGCGGAAACGTTAGAACAACGCGGTTGATGTAGTCGTATGTCTTCACGGCCCGACCGATCAAGCACCGAAACTACGGCACCTCCGAGTTCTAGCACACGTTCAGCTCGATGACATCCCTCGAACTCTGATCCAACCGAGTGTCGAGGAAGAGTTCCTTCAGCATGACGGCATGGTGACAATCTTGATGTTCTACCGTCGCAGGGCTTCGCCTAAGCACCACTACAATATTATCGAGGAGGACTATGGTGGAGGGGGGCACCGCACACGGCTAAGAGATCAATGATCAATTGTTGTGTCTAGAGGTGCCCCCTGCCCTCGTATATAAAGGAGCAAGGGGGAGGGGGCGGCCGGCCAGGGAGGAGGCGCGCCAAGGGGAGTCCTACTCCCACCGGTAGTAGGACTCCCTCCTTTCCTTGTCCAAGTAGGAGAGGGGGAAGGAAGGGAGAGAGGGGAGGAAGGAAAGGGGGGCGCCACCCCCCCTCCTTGTCCAATTCAGACTAGAGGGGGAGGGGGCGTGCGGCCTGCCCTGGCCACCCCTCCTCTTCTCCACTTTGGGCCCAAGTGGCCCATTAACCCCCCGTGGGGTTCCGGTAACCCCCTGGTACTCCGGTATATATCCGATAACCTCCGAAACTTATTCCGGTGTCCGAATATAGTCGTCCAATATACCAATCTTCATGTCTCGACCATTTCGAGACTCCTTGTCATGTCCGTAATCACATTCGGGACTCCGAACAAACTTCGGTACATCAAAACTCATAAACTCATAATATAACTGTCATCGAAACCTTAAGCGTGCGGACCCTACGGGTTCGAGAACTATGTAGACATGACCGAGAACCGTTTCCGGTCAATAACCAATAGCAGAACCTGGATGCTCATATTGGCTCCTACATATTCTATGAAGATCTTTATCGGTCAAACCGCATAACAACATACGTTGTTCCCTTTGTCATCGGTATGTTACTTGCCCGAGATTTGATTGTCGGTATTGAAGGAAATATGCCCTAGAGGCAATAATAAAGTTATTATTTATTTCCTCATATCATGATAAATGTTTATTATTCATGCTAGAATTGTATTAACCGGAAACATGATACATGTGTGAATACATAGATAAACATATAGTCACTAGTATGCCTCTACTTGACTAGCTCATTAATCAAAGATGGTTATGTTTCCTAACCATAGACATGTGTTGTCATTTGATTAATGGGATCACATCATTAGAAGAATGATGTGATTGATATGACCCATTCCGTTAGCCTAGCACTTGATCGTTTAGTATATTGCTATTGCTTTCTTCATGACTTATACATGTTCCTATAACTATGAGAAATATGCAACTCCCGTTTACTGGAGGAACACTTTGGGTACTACCAAACGTCACAACGTAACTGGGTGATATAAAGGAGTACTACAGGTGTCTCCGAAGGTACATGTTGAGTTGGCGTATTTCGAGATTAGGTTTTGTCACTCCGATTGTCGGAGAGGTATCTCTGGGCCCTCTCGGTAATGCACATATTTATAAGCCTTGCAAGCAATGTGACCAAATGAGTTGGTTATGGAATGATGCATTACGGAACGAGTAAAGAGACTTGCCGGTAACGAGATTGAACTAGGTATTGGATACCGATGAACAAATCTCGGGCAAGTAACATACCGATGACAAAGGGAACAACGTATGTTGTTATGCGGTTTGACCGATAAAGATCTTCGTAGAATATGTAGGAACCAATATGGGCATCCAGGTTCCGCTATTGGTTATTGACCGAGAATAGTTCTAGGTCATGTCTACATAGTTCTCGAACCCGTAGGGTCCGCACGCTTAATGTTACGATGACAGTTTTACTATGAGTTTATAAGTTTTGATGTACCGAAGTTTGTTCGGAGTCCCAGATGTGATCACGGACATGACGAGGAGTCTCGAAATGGTCGAGACATAAAGATTGATATATTGGAAGCCTATGTTTGGACATCGGAAAGGTTCCGGGTGAAATCGGGATTTTACCGGAACACCGAGGGGTTACCGGAACCCTCCCGGGGGCTAATGGGCCTTAGTGGGCCATGAGGGAGAAGAGGAGGGCCGGCCAGGGCAGGCCGCGCGCCCCCTCCCCCCCTAGTCCGAATAGGACAAGGAAGGGGGGGCGCCCCCCTTTCCTCTTTCCCCTCCCCCCTTTCCTTCTCCACCAAGGCAAGAGGGGGGAGTCCTACTCCCGGTGGGAGTAGGACTCCTCCAAGCGCACCCCAAGGGGGCCGGCCGCACCTCCCCTCCCTCCTTTATATACGAGGGCAGGGGGGCACCCCATAACACACAAGTTGATCTACGAATCGTTCCTTAGCCGTGTGCGGTGCCCCCCTCCACCATATTCCACCTCGGTCATATCGTCGCGGAGTTTAGGCGAAGCCCTGCACCGGTAGAACATCATCATCGTCACCACGCCATCGTGCTGACGGAACTCATCCCTGAAGCTTTGCTGGATCGGAGCCCGGGGATCGTCATCGAGCTGAACGTGTGCTGAACTCGGAGGTGCCGATCGTTCGGTACTTGGATCGGTCGGATCGTGAAGACGTACGACTACATCAACCGCATTGTGCTAACGCTTCCGCTTACGGTCTACGAGGGTACGTGGACAACACTCTCCCCTCTCGTTGCTATGCCATCACCATGATCTTGCGTGTGCGTAGGAATTTTTTTGAAATTACTACGTTCCCCAATAGTGGCATCCGAGCCTAGGTTTTATGCGTTGATGTTATATGCACGAGTAGAACACAAGTGAGTTGTGGGCAATACAAGTCATACTGCTTACCAGCATGTCATACTTTGGTTCGGCGGTATTGTGAGATGAAGCGGCCCGGACCGACATTACGCGTACGCTTACGCGAGACTGGTTTCACTGTTACGAGCACTCGTGCTTAAAGGTGGCTGGCGGGTGTCTGTCTCTTTCACTTTAGCTGAATCGAGTGTGGCTACGCCCGGTCCTTGCGAAGGTTAAAACAGCACCAACTTGACGAACTATCGTTGTGGTTTTTATGCGTAGGTAAGAACGGTTCTTGCTAAAGCCCGTAGCAGCCACGTAAAATTTGCAACAACAAAGTAGAGGACGTCTAACTTGTTTTTGCAGGGCATGTTGTGATGTGATATGGTCAAGACGTGATGCTATATTATATTGTATGAGATGATCATGTTTTGTAACCGAAGTTATCGGCAACTGGCAGGAGCCATATGGTTGTCGCTTTATTGTATGAAATGCAAACGCCCTGTAATTGCTTTACTTTATCTCTAAGCGGTAGCGATAGTCGTAGAAGCAATAGATGGCGTAACGACAACGATGCTACGATGGATATCAAGGTGTCGCGCTGGTGACGATGGTGATCACGATGGTGCTTCGAAGATGGAGATCACAAGCACAAGATGATGATGGCCATATCATATCACTTATATTGATTGCATGTGATGTTTATCCTTTATGCATCTTATCTTGCTTTGATTGACGGTAGCATTTTAAGATGATCTCTCACTAATAATCAAGAAGTGTTCTCCCTGAGTATGCACCGTTGCGAAAGTTCTTCGTGCTAAGACACCACGTGATGATCGGGTGTGATAGGCTCTACGTTCAAATACAACGGGTGCAAAACAGTTGCACAGGCGGAATACTCAGGTCATACTTGACGAGCCTAGCATATACAGATATGGCCTCGGAACACAGAGACCGAAAGGTCGAGCGTGAATCATATAGTAGATATAATCAACATAGTGATTTTCACCATTGAAACTACTCCATCTCACGTGATGATCGGACATGGTTTAGTTGATTTGGATCACGTGATCACTTAGATGACTAGAGAGATGTCTGTCTAAGTGGGAGTTCTTTAGTAATATGATTAATTGAACTTAAATTTATCATGAACTTAGTACCTGATAGTATTTTGCTTGTCTATGTTTGTTTGTAGATAGATGGCTCGTGCTGTTGTTTCGTTGAATTTTAATGCGTTCCTTGAGAAAGCAAAGTTGAAAGATGATGGTAGCAATTACACGGACTGGGTCCGTAACCTGAGGATTATCCTCATTGCTGCACAGAAAAGTTACGTCCTGGAAGCACCGCTGGGTGCCAGGCCTGCTGCTGATGCAACTGACGACGTTAAGAACGTCTGGCAGAGCAAAGCTGATGACTACTCGATAGTTCAGTGTGCCATGCTTTACGGCTTAGAACCGGGTCTTCAACGATGTTTTGAACGTCATGGAGCATATGAGATGTTCCAGGAGTTGAAGTTAATATTTCAAGCAAATGCCCGGATTGAGAGATATGAAGTCTCCAATAAGTTCTATAGCTGCAAGATGGAAGAGAATAGTTCTGTCAGTGAACATATACTCAAAATGTCTGGGTATAATAATCACTTGATTCAACTGGGAGTTAATCTTCCTGATGATAGTGTCATTGACAGAATTCTTCAATCACTGCCACCAAGCTACAAGAGCTTCGTGATGAACTATAATATGCAAGGGATGAACAAGACTATTCCCGAGCTCTTCGCAATGCTAAAAGCCGCGGAGGTAGAAATCAAGAAGGAGCATCAAGTGTTGATGGTTAACAAGACCACCAGTTTCAAGAAAAAGGGCAAAGGGAAGAAGAAGGGGAACTTCAAAAGAACAGCAAGCAAGTTGCTGCTCAAGAGAAGAAACCCAAGTCTGGACCTAAGCCTGAAACTGAGTGCTTCTACTGCAAGCAGACTGGACACTGGAAGCGGAACTGCCCCAAGTATTTGGCGGATAAGAAGGATGGCAAAGTGAACAAAGGTATATGTGATATACATGTTATTGATGTGTACCTTACTAATGCTCGCAGTAGCACCTGGGTATTTGATACTGGTTCTGTTGCTAATATTTGCAACTCGAAACATGGACTACGGATTAAGCGAAGATTGGCAAGGACGAGGTGACGATGCGCGTGGGAAATGGTTCCAAAGTCGATGTGATCGCGGTCGGCACGCTACCTCTACATCTACCATCGGGATTAGTTTTAGACCTAAATAATTGTTATTTGGTGCCAGCGTTAAGCATGAACATTATATCTGGATCTTGTTTGATGCGAGACGGTTATTCATTTAAATCAGAGAATAATGGTTGTTCTATTTATATGAGTAATATCTTTTATGGTCATGCACCCTTGAAGAGTGGTCTATTTTTATTGAATCTCGATAGTAGTGATACACATATTCATAGTGTTGAAACCAAAAGATGCAGAGTTAATAATGATAGTGCAACTTATTTGTGGCACTGCCGTTTAGGTCATATCGGTGTAAAGCGCATGAAGAAACTCCATACTGATGGGATTTTGGAATCACTTGATTATGAATCACTTGGTACTTGCGAACCGTGCCTCATGGGCAAGATGACTAAAATGCCGTTCTCCGGAACTATGGAGCGAGCAACTGATTTGTTGGAAATCATACATACAGATGTTTGTGGTCCAATGAATGTTGAGGCTCGCGGCGGATATCGTTATTTTCTCACCTTCACAGATGATTTGAGCAGATATGGGTATATCTACTTGATGAAACACAAGTCTGAAACATTTGAAAAGTTCAAAGAATTTCAGAGTAATGTAGAAAATCATCGTAACAGAAAAATAAAATTTCTACGATCTGATCGTGGTGGAGAATATTTGAGTTACGAGTTTGGTCTACACTTGAAACAACACGGAATAGTTTCGCAACTCACGCCACCCGGAACACCACAACGAAATGGTGTGTCCGAACGTCGTAATCGTACTTTACTAGATATGGTGCGATCTATGATGTCTCTTACTGATTTACCGCTATCGTTTTGGGGTTATGCTTTAGAGACGGCCGCATTCACGTTAAATAGGGCACCATCAAAATCCGTTAAGACGACGCCTTATGAACTATGGTTTGGCAAGAAACCAAAGTTGCCGTTTCTTAAAGTTTGGGCTGCGATGCTTATGTGAAGAAACTTCAACCAGATAAGCTCGAACCCAAATCGGAGAAATGTGTCTTCATAGGATACCCAAAAGAGACTATTGGGTACACCTTCTATCACAGATCTGAGGGCAAGATTTTCGTTGCTAAAATCGGATCCTTTCTAGAGAAGGAGTTTCTCTCGAAAGAAGTGAGTGGGAGGAAAGTAGAACTTGATGAGATAACTGTATCTACTCCCTTATTGGAAAGTAGTTCATCACAAGAACCGGTTCCTGTGACAACTACACCAATTAGTGAGGAAGCTAATGATATTGATCATGAAACTTCAGATCAAGTTTCTACTGAACCTCGTAGGTCTACCAGAGTAAGATTCGCACCAGAGTGGTACGGTAATCCAATTCTGGAAGTCATGTTGCTTGACCATGATGAACCTACAAACTATGAGGAAGCGATGATGAGCCCAGATTCCGCAAAATGGCTAGAGGCCATGAAATCTGAGATGGGATCCATGTATGAAAACAAAGTATGGACTTTGGTTGACTTGCCCGATGATCGGCAAGCAATTGAGAATAAATGGATCTTTAAGAAGAAGACTGACGATGATGGTAATGTAACTGTCTATAAAGCTCGACTTGTTGCGAAAGGTTTTCGACAAGTTCAAGGAATTGACTACGATGAGACTTTCTCACCCGTAGCGATGCTTAAGTCTGTCCGAATCATAATTTGGCAAATGGATGTCAAAACTGCATTCTTGAATGGATTTCTGGAAGAAGAGTTGTATATGATGCAGCCAGAAGGTTTTGTAGATCCAAAAGGTGCTAACAAAGTGTGCAAGCTCCATCGTTCCATTTATGGACTGGTGGAAGCATCTCGGAGTTGGAATAAACGCTTTGGTAGTGTGATCAAAGCATATGGTTTTATACAGACTTTTGGAGAAGCCTGTATTTACAAGAAAGTGAGTGGGAGCTCTGTAGCATTTCTGATATTATATGTAGATGACATATTATTAATTGGAAATGATATAGAATTTCTGGATAGCATAAAGGGATACTTGAATAAAAGTTTTTCAATGAAAGACCTCGGTGAACCTGCTTATATATTGGGCATCAAGATCTATAGAGATAGATCAAGACGCTTAATAGGACTTTCACAAAGCACATACCTTGATAAATTTTTGAAAAAGTTCAAAATGGATCAGGCAAAGAAAGGGTTCTTGCCCGTACTACAAGGTGTGAAGTTGAGTCAAACTCAATGCCCGACCACAGCAGAAGATAGAAAGAAAATGAAAGATGTTCCCTGTGCTTCAGCCATAGGCTCTATCATGTATGCAATGCTGTGTACCAGACCTGACGTATGCTTAGCAATAAGCTTGGCAGGAAGGTACCAAAGTAATCCAGGAGTGGATCACTGGACAACGGTCAAGAACATCCTGAAATACCTGAAAAGGACTAAGGATATGTTTCTCGTATATGGAGGTGACAAAGAGCTAGTCATAAATGGTTACGTCGATGCAAGCTTTGACACTGATCCGGACGATTCTAAATCGCAAACCGGATACGTGTTTTTTATTAAACGGTGGAGCTGTAAGTTGGTGCAGTTCTAAACAAAGCGTCGTGGTGGGATCTACATGTGAAGCGGAGTACATAGCTGCTTCGGAAGCAGCAAATGAAGGAGTCTGGATGAAGGAGTTCATTTCCGATCTAGGTGTCATACCTAACGCATAAAACCTAGGCTCGGATGCCACTGTTGGGGAACGTAGTAATTTCAAAAAAAAATCCTACGCACACGCAAGATCGTGGTGATGCATAGCAACGAGAGGGAGAGCGTATCTTCATACCCTTGAAGATCGCTAAGCGGAAGCGTTTATCAACGCGGTTGATGTAGTCATACGTCTTCATGATCGGACCGGTCCAAGTACCGAACGCACGGCACCTCCCAGTACTGCACACGTTCAGCTCGATGACGTCCTCGCCTTCTCGATCCAGCAAGATGGGCGAAGTAGTAGATGAGTTCCAGCAGCACGACGGCGTGGTGACGGTGTTGGTGAAGAACAATCTCCGCAGGGCTTCGCCTAAGCACTACGAAAACTATGACGGAGGATAAACTAGAGGGGACGGGGTTGCCGACACTCGGCTTGGTGTTTCTTGATGTGTCTTTGGTGCTAGCCCTGCCCCTCTATTTATATGTTGAGCCTTGGGGTCGAAACTTGGAGTAAAAGCCTCCTCAAAGTCGGTTTTTCCCGAAAGGCGAGAGTCATACACGGACTCCAGGGCTAGACGCTAGGGTTCCCGGCGTCTACCCCCTAGACGCCAGGGTTCCCGGCGTCTAGCCTCTGGTCTCCGCAAAACTTCCTTTTGCACTTTCCAAAAGCCTCGTGGGCTTTCCCCTTTGGCCCAAATAACGTGTTCTCGTACCCAAACATTTCGGGAAACATCCGGAACCCCTTCCGGTGAATTCCGGAACCCTTCTGGAGATCAAACACTATTATCCCATATATTAAACTTTATCTCCGGACCATTCCAGAGTTCCTCGTCATGTCCATGATCTCATCCGGGACTCCGAACAACATTCGGTCACCAACATACATAACTCATATAATACTATATCGTCGATGAAACGTTAAGCGTGCGGACCCTACGGGTTCGAGAACTATGTAGACATGACCGAGACACGTCTCCGGTCAATAACCAATAGCGGGACCTGGATGCCCATATTGGCTCCCACATATTCTATGAAGATCTTTATCGGTCAAACCGCATAACAACATACGTTGGTTCCCTTTGTCATCGGTATGTTACTTGCCCGAGATTCGATCGTCGGTATCTCAATACCTAGTTCAATCTCGTTACCGGCAAGTCTCTTTACACGTTCCTTAATACATCATCTCGCAACTAACTCATTAGTTGCAATGCTTGCAAGGCTTAAGTGATGTGCATTACCGAGAAGGCCCAGAGATACCTCTCCGACAATCGGAGTGACAAATCCTAATCTCGAAATACACCAACCCAACAAGTACCTTAGGAGACACCTGTAGAGCACCTTTATAATCACCCAGTTACGTTGTGACGTTTGGTAGCACACAAAGTGTTCCTCCAGTAAACGGGAGTTGCATAATCTCATAGTCATAGGAACATGTATAAGTCATGAAGAAAGCAATAGCAACATACTAAATGATCGATTGCTAAGCTAACAGAATGGGTCAAGTCAATCACATAATTCTCCTAATGATGTGATCCCGTTAATCAAATGACAACTCATGTCTATGGTTAGGAAACTTTAACCATCTTTGATTAACGAGCTAGTCAAGTAGAGGCATACTAGTGACACTATGTTTGTCTATGTATTCACACATGTATTATGTTTCCGGTTTAATACAATTCTAGCATGAATAATAAACATTTATCATGATATAAGGAAATAAATAATAACTTTATTATTGCCTCTAGGGCATATTTCTTCACCCGTGGCCGCGACAGGGCAGCTAATGGCGCCGCACACAAATCAGCACACGATTTACGTGAGCACCTAGACAAAAAAGACGGTATGGCCAGGTCCATCTATGGATCCAGGAAGCATGCTCCGGCGCAGGATCACTGCCACCAAAACGATTATACTAATCAAATACCAGCTCAGAATCAACACCGAGCACTACAACCAGCCGACAGCATGCTGCAACACGGCCAGATACAAAGGGGCTGCGCACCCCCTGTGCTTCACCGATGAGGTGCTGGATAATGAATTTCCACAAGGATTCAAACCCGTGAATATAGAGGCATACGACGGAACGACAGACCCTGGGGTCTGGATTGAAGATTTTATCCTTCACATACACATGGCTCGTGGGGATGACCTCCACGCCATCAAATACCTTCCCCTCAAGTTGAAAGGACTAGCTCGACACTGGCTGAAGAGCCTCCCCAAAAACTCAATCGGAAGTTGGGAGGAACTTGAGGATGCTTTCAGGGCCAACTTTCAAGGAACTTATGTCCCGACCTCTGGACGCAGACGATTTAAGTCAAATAATACAGCAGCCCAGAGAGTCAGCCCGCAAGCTTTGGAACAGATTCCTCACTAAGAAAAATCAAATTGTCGACTGTCCGGATGCCGAAGCCTTAGCGGCCTTCAAACACCGCATCCGAAACGAGTGGCTCGCCATACACTCGACCAGGAAAGCCGAGGACAATGGCAGCCCTAACAAGCCTTATGACCCGCTTTTGCGCGGGCGAGGACAGTTGGTTGGCCCGTCACGGCACTAGCGACCCAGGCACATCCGTAATCAGGGACGGCAATGGGAAGCCATGACGCAATAAAAACAAGCGTCGAAGCAATGAAGATAGCCCAAACAACACGGCGGTCAACGCCGGATTCAGGGGCTCTCGACCTGGTCAACGGAAAAAGCCATTTAAAGGCAGCAGAGATGGACCGTCCAGCCTAAACAAGATTCTTGACAGATTATGTCAGATTCATGGCACCCCCGAAAAACCTGCAAATCACACCAACAGAGAGTGCTGGGTTTTCAAGCAGGTCGGCAAACTAAACGCCGAACACAAGGGGAGGGAGACGCCAAGTGAAGACGAGGATGAGCCTCGCCAGCCGAACACTCGGGGACAGAAAAAATTTCCACCAGAGGTCAAAACAGTGAACATGATTTACGCAACTCATATACCAAAGAGGAGGCGCGAATGCGCACTCCGAGACGTATACACTGTAGAGCCCGTCGCCCCCAAGTTCAACCCTTGGTCGGCCTGCCCGATCACTTTTGGTTGCAGGGATCATCCGACTTGTATCTGGCACGGAGAATCGGCTACCTTGGTGCTCAACCCAATAATTAACGGATACCATCTCACCTGAGTCCTTATGGACAACGGAAGTAGTTTTAATCTGATATATCAGGACACTGTCCGCAAGATGGGGATAGACCCATCAAGAATCAGCCAAAACAATACTACCTTTAAATGAGTAATACCAGGCGTAGAGGCCCGCTACACGGGCTCTCTAGTACTAGAGGTTGTATTCGGCTCGCCCGACAACTTCCGAAGCGAAGAACTAATCTTCGACATCGCTCCACTCCGAAGCGGCTACCATGCACTACTCGGAAGAACGGCCTTCGCTCGTTTCAACGCAGTTCCGCATTACGCTTATCTTAAACTTAAGATGCCCGGTCCACGTGGCGTCATCACAGTTAGCGGAAACACAAAGCGTTCCTTACGTGCGGAAGAATATGTGGCAGCTCTAGCAGCCGAACCACTGAACGGCCTCCCCAACCCGAATAAATGATCGATCGTCAAGACCACGGACACGGCTAGACGTGTCCGGCGCACCACTAGTTGCAGCTTCCTAGATGAACCTGAGCTTGGTCGACGTGGTGCTAGGGGCTGCCCGCATATAAAAGGGTCCATAGTTCGGCTCGACCCTACTAATAAACAATAGATTGAATTCTCATGGTTCATTAAGAATAACCAACTTTTCGCACGAAGTCTTTCACCCGGGTTTTCTTTTTTATAGATGATCATCGTGCTACATCCTTCCAGGATACGACACAACGGAGACAAAGGCGCAGACGTGCAGCCGGGCCCCGCTCAAAGGTTTCTTTTTAGATTAAGACCCTGTGTAAACCTTTTTTAATGTCTCTTGTTGCTTCACACCCTCCGGGCACTTAACACAAGGACACTTAGCGATAGGCTTTTCGACGACAGATCAATGCACGTACCTGGATACAGGGTCAAGGCGTTATTCAGCCAGTATAGTGTTATAAAGTTACGAATACCTCTTCGGAGTGTTCGGCGCGCGAGTTTGGCCTATATGCGCAGCTCCGAAATATGTCTTTGGTCAAAATGTTGGGTTAGTCCAGGCTCCTGGGTTTGCTAGCCTTAGCATTCCATTCTATTGGCTAAGGCGGCCAAAGGAGAACTACTGCGATTTGTGCCCTGGTTATTTCCGGAATGAGCACCTCAGTAAGACAAAGCCGAAAAATGACTGCCATGATGACAGTGAGAGACTGATCAACCACCGAGAAACTCATCGGAATCTATAGGATCCCTTCCGCATCAAATTTTTGAAGTCACCTGGAGGCAAAGCCTCCATCCCTAATTGTAATTCATTTTGCCTTTAGACTTTGCAGCCTAATACAAGATAGGGTTCAAGTGAACAGAAGAACAGGGGGGGGCACAAGAAGAGAGATATAAGTGAAAAAACCACATGCTGAAGGGGGGGGCACCCTCGAGCACTCGACTGGCAACAGTCTGCCGAGACCATACCAAGACACTATTACCATCGACGCAAATGAGAAGGCAGCCGGACAAAACAAGACCGTCACAACACACCGTGACACCAACCTGATGCCATGGGGTACAGACTGCACAAGCCCGACACACAATGTGTCATGGGGCACAAAATGCACAAACGCCGCGACAAACACATGTCATGGGTACAAGACTGCACAACACCGCGACAGCCACCAGTGTTCATGGGGTAACAAGTCAAAAGGTCCACGCGGCCAAGACTGCGCACGGCAACCTATTGTATCATCGGCGTAGTCAAAAGGACATCACCACGAAGAGAAACTCCCAGAGTAACACCCAGGCCATCGCGATGAACCGGGGGATGAAGACAACGCCATCAAAGATGGAAACGACGTGAAGCGCCTCCGTTGTCGTGGTTCTAAGTCTGACAGTAGAATGGGGGGTAGGTATGGAGAGGCAAGATCCTAGCTATGGAGTAGTTGTACACACGAGTGTTTAACGAGTTCAGGCCCTTCTCTGAGGAAGTAATAGCCCTACGTCTCGGAGCCCGGAGGCGGTCGACTGGTTTATGTGTATATGAGTTACAGGGGTGCGAACCCTTCTACCAGTGGAGGGGGTGGCTTATATAGAGGACGCCAGGACCCCAGCCTACCCACGTAGCAGAGGGTTAAAGTACATTAAGGCCGGGCGTTACTGGTAACGCCCTACATAAAGTGTCATCATGACCATTAAGACTACTTAATTACAGACCGTTTGGATACAGAGTAGATCCTGAACTTCTGATGGTCGAGTGAGTCTTCATGGTCGAGTGTCTTCTAGCCGGTCGAGTGGAGTCTCTCTTGGTCGAGTGGAGCCTCTCTTGGTCGACTGGAAGGTAGCTTCGTCTAAGGATGTCCTTGGGTATGGTATCCTAGATAGGTCCATGACCCTACCCTAGGTACATAACATCATCATTAGCCCCCGAATGGATCGAGGTTCGAGTGAGGAAGGAGTTGATGATTTTCTCCGACTTATTTCCTGTGCTTTGACTATGTCGTATCTTGGATCGGCGATTTTTCTTTCGGCGTTGGCGTCAACTTTTACTTCAGTCGCCTTGATCCATTCTTGTCTTCTATCGAGTGAACTTTTGAACTTTGGTGAACTTCCGAGCGACGGATCGCGGGAAAGATATCGTCTGACAGATTGATCTGCTGTTAGAGGATTTTGCTGGATCCGAAATTTGGGAAGCGCGTGAAGCGGGGCGGTCCGCGGCAATCGGATGGGATAAGGCGTGGACGCCTCGATTTTCGCGCCGCCTTTTTCGCCATGTATCGTGCGTGCGCGACTGTTTCGGGATGTGACAGGATCACCCGGACCCACTCGTCAGCCACTCGGAAGCGCCCTTATATAAAGCGCCGGGGGAGGGTTTTTTGAACAGTGCATTCCCATTCTTCTCTCTTTCCCCTCTTCGCCTCCGCCCACTGCGCCTACTCTCACCTCCACCTATCCACCCCTTGCGCGCTTCGCCGGTGATAATGGTGAAGGAGAAGACGGCGGCCCTAGAGCGCGCGAAGAAGGCGACGGCGACGGGGCAAGCGAAGGGGAGACCGTCCAGTCGGGGCGGATCTTCGTCAAGGTCCCGCCTGCCGAAGGGTTGGGTCCAAGGGGATTGGATCCGCTCGACCATCACTGAGAAAGATCTCAATGACCTGGCCAATGAGGGACTGATCCCCCACGGGTCAGCGAGGCTTCCGGGGACCGAGTGTCAACCGCAGCCGCAGGAGGGTGAGTGCGTTCTCTTAGCCACTCACGTAGACCGTGGTTTTTCTCTGCCGCCGAGTGTTTTCTTCCGGGGGTTTCTGAATTTCTTTGGGGCGCAACTCCACCATTTCACTCCCAACTCCATCGCCTATCTTGCTGCCTTTGTGTCCATGTGCGAGAACTTCCTGGGTTGTCGACCACACTGGGGTCTCTTCAAGCACATATTCACCTGTCGCTCACAGACAGTGAAAAAGGCGAGTCCGGACGATGAGAGGACTAAGGTTATCCAGATGTGCGGTGGTCTAGGGATCCAGATGAGGAATAAGAGTACTTTCCCAGCCATGACCCTTCCTGAGTCGGTCAGAGGGTGGCAGTCGACTTGGTTCTACTGCCAAGACGAGTCGACGCCGGGGCAGTCGACTGGTCTCCCTCCGTTTTCCATGGACCGAGTGGACAAACCCTCTTCTCTGAAAGTGCTTCCTGAGGAGAAAGTTCAGGTAAAAATGCTGATGGAGCGCGTAGTCCAACTCGTTAGAGAAGGAGTGACGGGCATGGATCTTCTGGAGGTCTTCCTTAGGCGGCGCATCCAACCACTTCAGTACCGAGGCCATCCGATGTGGCTGTATTGTGGGACCGAGGACACCACTTGGGTCCATCCAAAGGCGGTCGACGACGCCACACTGGAGAGGTGGGTGACCGCGATCACAGGGAATAAGGACAACTCTCGAGGGGCCAGGAGGATCCCACCACTCGACTGTACCTACACACCGGACACAGTATGCCCATTTATATCCAATCGCAATCTTGCTTTAATCATTCTGCTTCGCTGTGAATTGGTCGAGTCATCTTTGTCTTGTTTTGTTGCTTGATAGGCCACCACGGAGTTATACTCGATGCCCAATGGAGCGCAGACGCCGACTGAAGAGGAGGAAGGAAGTGGGGCCGAAAGCCCGGAGGAGTGGGATTCAGATGCTGATGACGATGATGAGGCTGAAGACTCTGATGAGGAGGAAGAGGAGGAGGAGGAGGAGGAAGTTGCACCTCCCCGCTCGAAAAGACGCTCGAAGCTTGTCCATGATCCCGCGACTGAGCATGGTAAGGGGGTCGCGACCGCTACCCAGTCGACCAAGCGCCCTCGGACTACTTCTCCGGCGCCGACTGAGAAGGCTCCGAAGCAATCTCGAGTGGCACCGTCGAAACCTGTGAAGGTCTTGCCGAAGATGAAGATGGTGATCCCCACTATCTCAGGGTAATGGTAGTCTTGAGTTTTCCCCGTTTCATGAACTTGCCCTTGGTCGACTCATGGGTCAATCGACTGACTTCCGGAACTGCAGCGCTGCTACTTCTGATACTTCGGCCAGGGCTGAAGACCACGAGATGGAGGATGCTGCTACCTCAAAACCTGGTATGACTCTTGTGATGCCGTTTTCAGTCGACTGACTTATTGTCTCTAATTTTGATTCTTTCTGCAGCTTCATCTAACATTGTTATTGACCTTCCTGACGACGACGACGAAGAACCACCAAGGCAGAGGAGGAGCAAGAAAACGTCTGCTGGCAAGGCGACTCAGGATGTGCCGGCACCCGAGACGTTGGTCGTGGAGGGAGACAATGTCACTCGGCCCACCGTAACCTTTGCGGTGCCGTTGACGAGTGCTCGTCCTTCGTCGTCGAGTGCTGCTCAACCCTCGCTTTTCTCCACCTACCCCGTTCCAGAAGACCAAGCTAGTGCTGCTAAAGAAGCAATACGCCAAGCGGGGGTCATGATGGAGCAAGTGAAGGCAATACGAGAAGCCAGCCAGGCAGCCTATGACGCCAGTTCGGCTCTTCAGAGTAATGTTCAGGTCAGTCGGTCACTGCCTGTTCTGTTAGGATATGATATCTGAAAACTCTTCTTTCTGAAATTCTTAGAGTTTGTCCTCCACCCACTGGGTGTGTCGATTGAAATTCCGGATTAGTGGGGGCACGCTGAGTGCACCCACTGGGTGTAGTCCCCAAGGCTATGGTCGATTGCTGGCAGTCGACCATAGGCTTTAAGTTTTTTCCTTACTCGACTAGGTCGAATAGATTCATAGACCGGTGGGGGCACGCTGAGTGCACCCACTGGGTGTAGTCCCCGAGACTGTGGTCGACTGCTGGCAGTCGACTATAGTCTGAAGAACATCTCCCTTCTTTTTTTTGTTGGTCGACTGGTCGACTCTAACTAATGAAACTAGTGGGGGCACGCTGAGTGCACCCACTGGGTGTAGTCCCCGAGACTATGGTCGAATGTTTGTATTCGGCCGTAGTCTTAGAAACGCTATGATTTTTCCTTACTCACTCGGAAGTGAATTGTCTTTGACATCTGTCGATTGGTTCTTCGTAGAAATCCTGTGACCTTGCGGCTCGTTATACTGAGTTGGAGAACAAACACATTCAGCTCGAGCTCGATCTGAAACTGGCCCAAGAGAACTTAACGAAGGCGAAGGAGGAAGCTAAAGGTATGCTTGGTGAGGCTTTTGACGACTGCCTTTGTCTCTTACTTGTTTCCGAATCTAATCTCACTGTAACTTTGCAGACAAAGTGAGGGATGCCCTGAAGAAGCAAGAGCTTGACTTGGCTGAGATGCAAAAAACTGCTTTAGAGAAGACCAGGCTTGCGGATGAGAAGCTGGCTTCAGTGACCAAGCTTGAAGAAGAAAACACCAATCTGAAAGCTGCTCTTGATGCTGCCAACCAGGAGGTCAGTCGACTGAAAAGTGACAAGACCACCCTGAATGACAAGGCCAGTGAGTTGAAGAGAAAGAAGAACGATCTAGAGGCTTATCTGGGTGGACTCGCCAAGAAGTTGTTCCTCATGCTTGAAGGTAATCCTTTGTATCAAACAAATATTTTAATTGTAACCTCCGACTGTTTGTCTTGACTCGGTGGTTGTGCTTGCAGAGTTTTGTCAGAACTTTGAAGAGGAGACTGGTCGACTGGAAGTAAACCTGGACCCCATCAACTCTCCTGTGAAAGATGAAGTCGCCATGAATGTGCTCCGGCTTGAATCTCGTGTTGCTGCTGTCATCGATTATCTCGCAAGGCTGAAGGTCGCAACTTCTCGCATCGACACAACACTCTGGCCAAGAGAGACACTCCAGAACGACCTCGAGTCCCTGATGACTCGACTGAACGAGGTCCCAAGTCGAGTGCAGGAGTGGAAGAAGTCTTCGGCCAGGTGCGGTGCGGATGTTGCTCTGTCTCTGGTCCGCGTTCACTGCAAGGATGCACGAGAGGACAAGCTGGTGGCTCTTAGGGTGGCTAACACCAAGAAGCACGATTTCAGATCTTTCATGGAGACCTTCATTGCTGCTGCCACTCGGATTGCAGATGGAATTGATCTGGACGAGTTTGTTGCACCTTCCAGCCCTCCACAGGAGGGGTAAAAAACTTTTGAGCTTGATACTTTAAATTTGCCTCGGTATGCCGAGTGAGTTTTGTAACCGACAAACCTTAACAGGCCTAGCGCCTGAGCACTTTCGGTTCCGTTAGGTGTTATCCGAACTTGGATTCGACGTTGAATATGTTTGCATTTGGTTTGAGGTGTCTTTTGCAGGTTAAAGCGAAGCGCTCATTGCAATCGACTTGTTCCCCAATACACTTAGGCGAGCACTGGGCTGCAGCTAAGCCCCGAGTGAGAGGTTTGCTCTCCACTCGGTAGGATTTTAGATACTTAGGCGAGCACTGGGCTGCAGCTAAGCCCCCGAGTGGGAGGTTTGCTCTCCACTCGGTAGGATTTTCACATACTTAGGCGAGCGCTAGGCTGCAGCTAAGCCCCCGAGTGGGAGGTCTGCTCTCCACTCGGTAGGATTTCAGATACTTAGGTGAGCACTGGGCTGCAGCTAAGCCTCCGAGTGGGAGGTCTGCTCTTCACTCGGTAGGATTTCAGATACTTAGGCGAGCACTGGGCTGCAGCTAAGCCCCCAAGTGGGAGGTTTGCTCTCCACTCGGTAGGATTTCAAATACTTAGGCAAGAACTGGGCTGCAGCTAAGCCCCCGAGTGGGAGGTTTGCTCTCCACTCGGTAGGATTTCAAATACTTAGGCGAGCACTGGGCTGCAGCTAAGCCCCCGAGTGGGAGGTTTGCTCTCCACTCGGTAGGATTTTGAATTGGTGGCGTAGCTCGGAAGGAGAGGGTAGCAGTCGACCTGCACCTCATCCTCCTTGCAGAGCGCATGTTGTACTTGTGGCGTAGCTTGGAAGGAGAGGGTAGCAGTCGACCTGCACCTCGTCCTCCTTGCGAAGCGCACGTTGTACTTGTGGCGTAGCTCGGAAGGAGAGGGTAGCAGTCGACCTACACCTCGTCCTCCTTGCGAAGCACACATTTTACTTGTGGCGTAGTTCGGAAGGAGAGGGTAGCAGTCGACCTACACCTCGTCCTCCTTGTGAAGCGCATGTTGTATTTGTACTTAGGCGAGCACAATGCTGCAGCTAAGCCTCCGAGTGGAAGGCTGGCTTACCACTCGACAGGATTTTGTTTATCTTAGGCGAGTACTTGGACTTCAGCTAAGCCTCCGAGTGGAAGGCTGGCTTACCACTCGACAGAATTTTGTTTATCTTAGGCGAGTACTTGGACTGCAGCTAAGCCTCTGAGTGGAAGGCTGGCTTACCACTCGACAGGATTTTGTTTATCTTAGGCGAGTACTTGGACTTCAGCTAAGCCTCCGAGTGGAAGGCTGGCTTACCACTCGACAGAATTTTGTTTATCTTAGGCGAGTACTTGGACTGCAGCTAAGCCTCTGAGTGGAAGGCTGGCTTACCACTCGACATGATTTTGTTTATCTTAGGCAAGTACTTGGACTGCAGCTAAGCCTCCGAGTGGAAGGCTGGCTTACCACTCGGTAGGATTTTGTTTATCTTAGGCGAAACGGATTTCGCAGCTAAGCCTTCGTGTGGGAGACTGGCTCACCACTCGGTTAGGATTTTTTTACAGACTTGGGCGAATCGGATTCGCAGCCAAGCCACCCACTGGGGGATTATTTTGAGTGGACAAAAGAAATAACGATTACTGGGAAGATTATAAAGCTCTTGACTTTGATAAATAAACTACAGAAGTACTTTTATTACAACTCATCCGAGTGAATACTTAGGTGTAAAAGGGGCGGAGAAGCTCCGCGTTCCAAGCTCGGGGCTCGTCGATCTGATGCTCGACATTGTAAAGACGGTATGCTCCATTGTGGAGAACCTTGGTGACGATGAAGGGACCTTCCCAAGAAGGAGCAAGCTTGTGTGGTTTCTGCTGATCCACTCGGAGAACTAAATCTCCTTCCTGGAAGGCTCGACTCTTCACGTTTTTGGCGTGGAAGCGACGCAAGTCTTGTTGGTAAATGGTCGATCTGATCAGAGCCATCTCCCTCTCTTCCTCTAAAAGGTCGACTGCATCCTGCCGTGCTTGTTCTGCTTCAGCTTCAGTGTAGAGCTCGACCCGGGGAGCATTGTGGAGAAGGTCACTCGGCAAGACTGCTTCAGCTCCGTAGACCAAGAAGAATGGAGTTCTTCCAGTCGACCGGTTGGGCGTGGTCCTTAACCCCCAAAGCACTGAGGGAAGTTCGTCGACCCATGCACCAGCCGCATGCTTAAGATCACGCATCAAACGGGGTTTCAACCCTTTGAGAATCAAACCGTTGGCTCGTTCTGCTTGTCCATTCGACTGTGGGTGAGCGACTGAAGCATAGTCGACTCGCGTGCCTTGAGATGTGCAGAAAGCTCTGAACTCTTCGGAGTCGAAGTTTGACCCGTTGTCAGTGATGATGCTGTGCGGGACCCCATATCTGAATATCAATTCTCTGATGAAGCTGACAGCAGTACCGGCATCGAGGTTCTTGATGGGTTTAGCTTCGATCCACTTAGTGAACTTGTCGACTGCTACCAGCACATGGGTAAAACCGCTTCTGCCTGTTCTCAAAGGACCGACCATATCCAAACCCCACACTGCAAAGGGCCAGACGAGTGGTATAGTCTTCAAAGCTGACGCGGGCTTGTGTGACATATTGGAGTAAAATTGGCATCCCTCGCACTTGTCGACTATCTCCTTCGCCATTTCATTCGCTCTTGGCCAATAAAATCCGGCTCGGTATGCTTTGGCCACGATGGTCCGAGAGGACGCATGATGGCCACAGGTCCCCGAGTGGATGTCATCAAGGATTATTCGACCTTCCTCCGGTGTTATGCATTTCTGACCAACTCCAGTCGCGCTTTCTCTGTACAACTGTCCTCTTATCACGGTAAAGGCTTTAGATCGGCGGACGATCTGTCGAGCCTCTTCTTCGTCCTCCGGGAGTTCTTTCCTCAAGATATACGCGATATATGGTACTGTCCAATCTGGAGTGATCACTAGAACTTCCATGATCAGGTCGACCACTGCTGGGACTTCAACCTCAGTCGGGTCCGTAACACTCTTAGGTTGCGGAGCTTCATCGGTAAAAGGATCTTCTACGACTGACGGAGTGTGGATATGCTCCAAGAACACATCACTGGGGATGGCTTCTCTCTTGGATCCTATCTTCGCCAGATCGTCAGCTGCTTGATTTTTCAGTCGGGGTATGTGGTGGAGCTCTAACCCTTCGAACTTCTTTTCGAGCTTCCTCACTGCATTGCAGTATCCAGTCATGGCTGGGCTTCTAACGTCCCACTCCTTCATCACCTGATTGACCACCAAATCTGAATCGCCATAAACCATAAGGCGACGGACGCCGAGTGAAATGGCCATGCGCAACCCATACAAGAGTGCTTCATATTCTGCTTCATTGTTGGAGGAATCAAAGTGGATCTGGAGCACATATCTGAGCTTGTCTCCTCGGGGGGAAACCAAAACAACCCCAGCACCAGAACCATTTAACATCTTAGAGCCATCAAAGAACATGGTCCAATGCTCCGAGTGAACTTGAGTCGGCTGTTGTTGCTCAATCCACTCGGCAAGGAAATCTGCTATAGCCTGGGACTTAATGGCTTTCTTTGCCTCGAATTTGACATCAAGGGGAAGGAGTTCAATCGCCCATTTAGCCACTCGACCAGTTGCATCTCTGTTATGCAGAATCTCTGACAATGGTGCGTCGCTGACGACTGTAATGTCATGATCAGAGAAATAATGAGCAACCTTCTTCATGGTCATGTAGATCCCATATACGAGCTTCTGATAATGAGGATATCTTTGCTTCGATGGGGTCAAAACTTCAGAGAGATAATACACTGGGCGCTGAACTTTGAAGGCTTTCCCTTCTTCTTCCCGCTCGACCGTAAGTACTGTACTGACGACTTGTCCTGTGGCTGCAATATAAAGCAACAGAGGCTCTTTGCTGATTGGAGCAGCAAGCACCGGCTGGGTGGAGAGCAGAGTTTTTAACTCGGCAAACGCTGCATCAGCTTCTGGAGTCCACTCGAACTTGTCTGCCTTCTTCATCAGTCGGTAAAGGGGCAATGCCTTTTCACCGAGGCGAGAGATGAATCGACTTAACGCGGCCAAGCATCCAGTAAGCTTCTGGACGTCGTGCACACGCACAGGGCGTTTCATTCGGAGTATGGTGCCAACTTTTTCTGGGTTAGCATCGATTCCTCGTTCTGAAACGAGAAAACCGAGTAACTTTCCGCCAGGTACTCCGAATGTGCACTTCGATGGATTGAGCTTGATATCATACCTTCTGAGATTGGCAAATGTTTCAGCTAGGTCAGTCAATAGGTCGGAACCCTTTTCGCGACTTGACCACGATATCATCCATGTACGCTTCCACATTCCGACTGATTTGAGTGAGTAAACACTTTTGAATCATTCTCATGAACGTGGCTCCGGCATTCTTGAGGCCGAATGGCATGGTGATATAGCAGAAGCACCCGAATGGAGTGATGAAAGCTGTTTTGATTTCGTCAGGACCATACAGACGGATCTGATGATACCCGGAATAAGCGTCTAGAAAAGACAATCTCTCGCACCCTGCGGTCGAGTCGACAATTTGGTCGATGCGAGGGAGAGGAAAATGATCTTTCGGGCAGGCCCGATTGATATGTTTGAAATCAATGCACATACGAAGTGAGTTGTCCTTCTTGGGAACCATGACGACATTGGCGAGCCACTCGGAGTGGTATATCTCTCGAATGAACTCTGCTGCAAGGAGTCGAGCCACCTCCTCGCCAATGGCTTTTTTCTTCTGAACGGCGGACCGCCGAAGATGTTCTTTAACAGGTTTTGCTTTTGAATCGACTCTAAGGCGATGCTCAGCCAGCCCCCTGGGAACACCCGGCATGTCAGTTGGCTTCCATGCAAAGATGTCCCAGTTCTCACGGAGGAACTGGATGAGCGCTTCTTCCTATTTAGAGTCGAGTGTTGTGGAAATATGGGTCGGAGCTGCATTGGGGTCAGTCAGGTGGATATGAACTGGCTTCGTCTCACCGGACGACTGAAATGCTGACTCTGTGGCGGGCTTCTTGGCCCGCAGTAAATCACTCGGATCTGCATTCTTCTTGTATTCCTCCAGCTCTACCACTGTTATCTGGTCATCCGCAATCTTTGAGCCTTTCTGGAAACACTCTTCTGCTTTCTTCCGGCTGCCAGTGATGGTGATCACGCCTTTGGGGCCAGGCATCTTTAACTTGAGGTACACATAACATGGTCGAGCCATGAAGCGGGCGTAGGCTGGTCTTCCCAAAATAGCGTGGTAGGCGCTTCGGAAATCCACGACTTCAAATGTCAGCTTCTCTTTGCGGAAATGCTTCGAGTCGCCGAACACTACATCCAGAGCTATTTGGCCGAGTGACTCAGCCTTCTTTCCTGGGATGACTCCGTGAAAACTCATGTTGCTGGAACTGAGCCTGGACATCGGAATGCCCATTCCCTTGAGCGTCTCTGCATACAGTATATTCAACCCACTGCCGCCATCCATCAATACCTTCGTCAGTCGAGTGCCTTCGACGACTGGGTCGACCACCAGCGCTTGCCTCCCAGGGGTGGCAATGTGAGTAGGATGGTCAGACTGGTCGAAAGTAATGGGAGTTTGCGACCATCTCAGATAGTTTGGTGTCGCCGGGGCGACCATATTGACCTCACGGTTGATCACTTTCAGTCGACTTTTGCTCTCTACATCAGCAAAAATAATCAGAGTGGAGTTGACATGAGGGTACTCTCCATCACTGTCCTCCTTGTCCTCAGCCTTGTCCGACTCCTTCTCTTTGTCCTTCGGCTGTTTCCCTTGAAACTGCTGGATTAAGAGCCGGCACTGGCGAGTGGTATGCTTTGGGTAGATGAAGTTACCCTCTTCGTCTTTCTTCGTGTGGATATGACACGGTAGATCCATCACGTCATTACCTTCCTTATCTTTTACCTTCTTGGGGTTCCAAGATCCTTTGGGCTTCCCTTTGAATTTGCCCTGAGTCACGGCCAGAGCCTCTCCAGGAGCAGCTGGCTCGGCCTTCCGCTTTTGCTTCCGACTGGAGTTTCCTTTATCCGACTAACTCGGCTTGTACTTGCCACTCCGGAGTCGGTCCTCTTCTTCGCCATTGGCGTACTTGGTGGCTATTTCCATCATCCGACTCAGGGTCATATCTCCAGTTCGACCAAACTTCAGGCTCAACTCTCTGTTCTTGACACCATCCTTGAAGGCGCAGACCGCTTGATGGTCTGACACATTCTCTACAGTATGATGCAAAGTGATCCATCTCTGGATGTAATCTCTCAGTGTTTCACTCGACTTTTGTACACAAACTTGCAGCTCAGTCAATCCGGCAGGTCGCTTGCAAGTTCCCTCGAACGTCCTGACGAACACTCGAGAAAGATCTTCCCAGGTGTAAATGCTGCTAGGAGCTAACTGATTCAACCACGCCCTAGCCGAACCCTCTAGCATAAGTGGCAAATGTTTCATGGCCACCTCATCATTACCGCCACCAATCTGAACAGCCACTCGGTAGTCTTCAAGCCAAGTTTCAGGCTTAGACTCTCCGGTGAACTTACTCACCCCAGTCGCCAACCTGAAGTTGGGGGGTATCACTGCGGCTCTGATGGCTCTGCTAAAACATTCTGGACCTGAAACATGGACTCGGCTGCTTGTGGGCACATCTCTGTCATGGCCACCTCTATGAGCTTTGTTCCGGTCGACCAAACCTTGCACGATGATGGATCTCGCGTCAAAGCCTGGCTCTCTGGGATCGACTGGAGCTCTCCGCCCAACACTGAGCTGGCGTCTGTCATCTTGCTGCCGATGGGCGTTAGACCCACTTCTCGGGGGAGGAGTGGGCACTCGACGCCTGTCATCACGATCAAATCGATCATCATAGTGGTCCCGCCGGCCTTCACGTCCCACGCGCCTTGGAGGCGACCTTGGACTGTGAGCCGACTAAATAGTGTTCGCAGCGACGGATCGACTGTGAATCCTGTTGCGCGACTGTGACACAGCTGAATTCTGATCTCCTGCCGCCCGGAGCAAATCTCTGATCTGCATCAAGCCTCTTCCAGCCTCTGACTGAGAGGGCTGAATTGACTCCGCTATACGGGCTGCAGCTGCCAAATTCTGAATTGGGGTTCGATATACCTGAGTCGGTTGCGGAAAGAGCTGACGTCGGTTGGAGTTGGTCACTCGTTGACACGCACGCTCGTCGAGTGCTCGCTGGAGGTTCTCCAGTCGAGTGCGTTCAGCCAAGTTGGCTAAACGCGCCTCTTCCAGGGCACGAGCCTCAGGAGTTTCTCCTACAATGGGAGTATGCAGGGCATCCATGTTCTGGCGGCGAAGTTCTTCCCTCTGCTGAGAAGTGAGTGGCTCGGGATGATACTCTTTGTGGGCTTGAACGGGGTCGCCCCCGTTGTCCATCCCGTTGTCGCGGGGGAAACCGGGAGGACTACGAGGCCCGTTGACCATCAGGACCTCCGCCGCTCGATCACTGCTATCGCACTCGGATGCAGTCTCTACGGAGCCAGTCGAACAGGACGTAGAGAGATTCATCGGGCTCAATTGCCGCGACTTGGGTGGTGGCCGATTGGCGAGCCATTGCGTGTCTCACCCATCGCTGGAGCCTCGACCGACCGGAGCGCTTGCGCTGGCGGGAGACAGGGAGGGAGGACGGCGCAGGAGTCGACCGGTATGGGGTCAACGGCTGCCGCAGCAAGACGCCGCGGACACACGCCCGAAAGTGCATCGCCCCGCGGACGGGGAGCGCGTCGATATCGAGTGGTGCCTCCTAGAGCCAAGCGGAGTCGTCAGCGATGAAAGCGAGCGCATCGAGACGGATCTTGCGGCCCTCGACCAGAGCTCCGCCGAAAACCATGATGAAGGCGATCGGACAAATTGCAACTTCTCCAAAAAAGTCGCTAAGACACCTGCCCCATGGTGGGCGCCAACTGTCGTGGTTCTAAGTCTGACAGTAGAATGGGGGTAGGTATGAAGAGGCAAGATCCTAGCTATGGAGTAGTTGTACACACGAGTGTTAACGAGTTCAGGCCCTTCTCTGAGGAAGTAATAGCCCTACGTCTCGGAGCCCAGAGGCGGTCGACTGGTTTATGTGTATAAGGATTACAGGGGTGCGAACCCTTCTACCAGTGGAGGGGGTGGCTTATATAGAGGACGCCAGGACCCCAGCCTACCCACGTAGCAGAGGGTTAAAGTACATTAAGGCTGGGCGTTACTGGTAACGTCCTACATAAAGTGTCATCATGACCATTAAGACTACTTAATTACAGACCGTTTGGATACAGAGTAGATCCTGAATTTTTGATGGTCGAGTGAGTCTTCATGGTCGAGTGTCTTCTAGCCGGTCGAGTGGAGTCTCTCTTGGTCGAGTGGAGCCTCTCCTGGTCGACTGGAAGGTAGCTTCGTCTAAGGATGTCCTTGGGTATGGTATCCTAGATAGGTCCATGACCCTACCCTAGGTACATTACATCATCACCGGTTTCCCGGTCATGTACGTACGCGCACCGTATTTGGATGAACGCGGAAGTACCAGGGGCTATATAGTAGCCCCACCGTCAAACTCCTATGGCTAAGTGAAAGTGTTAAAGCTCTATAGTCCGATTGCCTTGTTCGCCGTGCTATCGTCTCCTTAATGGACCAAGACGTTGGATCAAGTGTGACTACACGCTTTACCGAACACCCCCGCATTATATGCGTGGGGGCTGAAGCCGATGACTGCAAACTTTCAGGTTATATACATACATACATAAATGGACGCACATGAGGCACTATAACACTTTATGGGCAAAAGTATAAATGCAGCCTTTATAATCAAAATAGCATTGTATTTACAACCAAGGTACATGTCACTCGAACATGGTACTCTTCGAGCATGTAGCCTCTATTAAATGGGAACCTTCTAGGACTTCTTCAAAATAGTGCTCGGGCGAGTCCTGGCCTCCGGTCGGACCCTTGGTTGCAATAGCGGTGGCCTCCATCCCTGCCCAGTATGTCTTAACATGGGCAAGAGCCATCTGAGCACCCTCTACGCACGCCGACCTCTTTACAACGTCGATATGCGGCACAACATGAAGAAATCGTTGCACTAAACCAAAATAACTATCCGGACTTGGTTCCTTCGGCCAAAGATGATCCACGACAGACCTCATGGCAAGCCCAGACAACCTATGGAGCTTGGCCCACTCGGCCATTTGCTCATTCAACAGCAGCGGACGCTTTGGAGCGCTGAACTGCGACCAGAACAATTTTTCCACCTCATGATCTTTTTGATCTTTGAAATACTCAGTCGCATCAGCAGCACTCTTCGCTAAATCCAAGTACGCGTCTGCAGAACTCCATAATTGATCAAGAGGGGCATACTTCGGATCGCCGAACTTCATCCGCAACAAAAAGGGCCTCCCAGCCGTGATATCTCCGGCTTGACGAAACTCCTCCCATGCAGCTCTGATTTCAGAACACGTTTCCTTGGCTGCTTCCAAAGCCTTCTTCAAGTCAGCCACTTTTGCTTGGCTTTCCCTTTCGAGGAGCTCATAGCGGCTGGTGGCATTTTGCAGCTCAAGAGCCATGCTGGCTATTTTATCTTCGCTCTGGCGATGAGCGGCATGTCCAGCTTTTAACTCTCCGGCCGCCTTTAGGGCGACCGCATCACTTCTCCTGGCTTGTTCCTTGGCTCGGGCAAGTTCCGCCCGAAGGGTCTCCACGGCGGCAACTCCATCTGTAGTCAAAGCATATTATAGATACTAGCATCATGCTCCTCTTAATATTTGCTGACCACCAGAATATACATACCATGTGCCTCGTCAAGCCGCTTGTTCACAAGCGTGATGTCGGCATCCGCCACTTCAAGCTGCCGCCTTAATTCGGCAAAATCAGCAGTCCGGTCAGCCGTTGGACCTTCAGCCGCCTGCACATAAAAGCAGCACGATCATTACCTGGGACTATGATCCTCTGTTTGCCGCCTCTGGACGGCAACCAGAGTCTCAGGGGCTACTATCTATACGGAGCACACCTAGCGTGTGTGGTACAACCAAAAATATACATATTACTTTATGTACCTCAAAGCCTCTTAGTAGGCTCGTAAAAACTTCATTTAACCCGCTTTTGGCGGATGAGATCCTCTCAGCCACCGTACCCATCAAGGTACGATGTGCCTCTGAGATAGCCGCTTGCTCCAAAAGACCCATCAATGTGTCCGGTTGTACACCGGATAGTCCCGGGCTTTTTCTGTTGGTCTCCTCGGGAGCCAAGGACCCCGTACTTCGGGCGGCCGAAGAATTACCTGCTGGCCTTTGCGGATCAGGAGAAATCCTCCGCGACGACACCTCAGGGTTGTCCGTCTCATGAGGCGGGGAAGCAAGGGAAGGCGTTTCGCTCTCCATCATCTCCGGAAGAAGATCCCCCGAAGACGAACTTTGTTGAGAAGGGCTATGAGCCGGACTACAAAACATATGTCTCGGTTGCTATTCTTAGAGAAAAAGCAAGATATATTTATCAAAGTGCCTTTGTTCACTTACGGCTTGGTTGATGGTTGGCCCCCTTGTGGGCGCTGTGCGGCAAGGACGCCCTCCGGGCCAGGGCCCCCTGGCGAAGGTTTCTTCCCTCATTTAGAAGCCTCCGTTTCCAAACCTTCAGGGGCACCCCTTTTCTTCCCGTGGGGAGAGGGGATTTTAGACTCACCTCCCCGATCACCCTCCTTTGCGGGAGCACTCATTCCCCCGGTTCGGATGTGTAATGTATGAAGCCCGCTCTTGGCTTCTCTATTCCTCCCTTCATCTTCTCCTGATGGCACTTGATAGGGTGCGCGCTCAAGCATCCTGGTTAGTACAGGGTCCGGCGAGCCTTCGGGAAGGGGGGCCGAACACCTGATCCTCTCCGTGTTTCTTATCCAATCTTGGCCGAGGGCAATTTTTCAGAATAATGTTGTGACAAATATAAAGACGACATGTTCGGTCGCGGAATTACTTACTTGGGTATCTGGACGGTTGCAGTTGAGACCCGCATCCTCGGTGGTGTCCGGACACTTTATTCGTGATCCGAAGAACAATCCATACATCCTTTCGAGCGTCACGCCAAAGAAGTGTTGAATAGTTTGCGGTCCTTCCGGGTTGAACTCCCACATACGGAGAGATCGACGTTGGCATGGCAGGACCCGACGAACTAGCATTACTTGTATTACTTTGATGAGACTGACATCCCTCTTGAGGAGATCTCGGATGCGGCTTTGCAATGTCAGCACGTCATTCACTGGCCCCCAGTCCAACCCTTTATTGACCCATGATGCCAGTTGGGGCGGAGGGCCGAGGCGAAAGGCTGGGGCAGCCGCCCGCTTTATACCTCGGGGTGTTGTGATGTAGAACCACTCCCGTTGCCATAAGTCGGACACCTCCGGGAAGGAGCCCTTTGTCCATAGGGCGTCGGCACCTTTGCTTATTATAGCGCCTCCGCACTCTGCGTGTCGCCGTCGATCATCTTCAGCTTCACATTGAAAGTCTTGAGACATAAGCCGAAGTGTGGAGTAATGCGGAGGAAGGCCTCGCACACGACGATAAACGACGAGATGTGAAGAATAGAATCTGGAGCTAGATCATGGAAATCTAGCCCGTAATAGAACATAAGCCCTCTTACGAAGGGATCAAGACTAAAGCCTAGCCCTCGGAGGAAGTGGGAAACAAATACGACACTCTCGTTGGGTTCGGGAGTGAGATAACCTGCCCTTGAGCAGGTAGCTTGTGGGGGATTTCGGCGGTCAGATACCTAGCCTCCCTAAGCTTCTTAATGTCCTCCTCTATGACGGAGGAGGCCATCCACCGGCCTTGAAGGTTGGATCCGGACATGGTTGAATGTACGAAGCGCTTAGCATGAACCTTGGGTGTTGGAACTCGAGGTAGGAGAAGGGAAGGATCGAGCATGGAAAGAAAAGGACAGGTCTTGTCCCCTTTATAAAGAAGGTGAATATCAAGCATCCTCCGCATGGCCGTTTGGAGCTTGCCTAAAATCGAGGAGTCATACTAACAGGCACGGTTGGGTTACCCACACCCGTATTAATGAGAATCCCGTGATAAGGGGAACACGATCTCTGCTTCGACAAGACGTGCCAATAAAACCGCCTCGCAAGACGTGCAATAGCAGGTTGAGAAAAACAGTTCGAATAATGACCGGGCCACAACGTGATGTCATGCTATGAAAAGTTGTCAGCAGATTAGATCTATGGAATATTGTACTCTCTACGGTGGTATGTGGAATTTGTTTTGCAGAGCCAGACACGATCCTTGTGTTCAAAATCTTCTATGCAGTATTCGGAGAAGGAACCTGCCTTGCAATGCCAAAGACAATCTGCGCACTGGACTCATCGTCATTGAAGCCTGGTTCAGGGACTACTGAGGGAGTCCTGGATTAGGGGGTCCTCGGACAGCCGGACTGTATACTTTGGCCAGACTATTGGACTATGAAGATACAAGATTGAAGACTTCGTCCCGTGTTCGGGTGAGACTCTCCTTTGCATGGAAGGCAAGCTTGGCAATTTGGGTATGTAGATCTCCTTCTCTGTAACCGACTCTGTGTAACCCTAGCCCCCTCTGGTGTCTATATAAACCGGAGGGTTTAGTTTGTAGGACAACAACAATCATAATCATAGTCTAGATTCTAGGGTTTAGCCTCTACAATCTCGTGGTAGATCAACTCTTGTAATACTCATATCATCAAGATCAATCAAGCAGGAAGTAGGGTATTACCTCCATCGAGAGGGCCTAAACCTGGGTAAACATTGTGTCCCCCGCCTCCTGTTACCATTAGCCTTAGACGCACAGTTCGGGACCCCCTACCCGAGATCTGCCAGTTTTGACACCGACAGCCGTGGTGAGGGAGACTCGTTGGACGCGCTGCCAGAGATTGATATACTTGACGGCGGCCACAGGCCTAAGTGCGTCGTGGATGTCCAAGATCCAGGAGCGATTAGCAATGCCCTCACAGACCAAGCGTGTGCGGCGTTGGCGTCGGGGCACGTTGTCTGCAATCGTTAATGCGATCTCGGCTATAGATTGCCCCTCGAGCCAGTGATCGATCCAAAATTGGCATGTTTGGCCGTTACCCAGAGTCCAAGCGGTAGAGGCTCGGAAAATTTGATGCGCCTCGGGATCGTGCGACAACTGTACGTGCCACCATGGCCTGCTTCCATAACCATCGCGTGCGTAGCACAGTGCCCGCATGTTGCAAATCGCGCACGCCCAGGCCCCCAAACTCTAGGGGACGACAAACCTTGGCCCAGCCCACAAGGCAGCAACCAGTACGCACATCCTTGCATCCTTGCCAAAAGGAAGTCTCTGATGACTCTTGTTATCTTCTTCATAAAAGTAGGGGAAATCGCCATCGCCAGCAGTATGTGGGTGGGCATGGTAGTTAGCGCGTGACGCACCAGAGCAAGGCGTTTGGCACGCGAGAGGAGAGAGGCCTTCCAAGTTGCGAGCTTGAGGATGAGCTTGTCTATGAGAGGCATCAAGTTTGTCGAGGAGGCTTTGCAGATTGACAACGACAACCCCAGGTATTTGATGGGGAAGGCGGACACTGGGCAAGATAGGGCATCGCCGATGGCCATGGCCTCGGCCTCGGAGCATCAGATGGGCATTGCCAAAAACTTGGCAAAGTTCGTGTAAAAGCCGGATGCCTTGTCAAAGGTGCAAAGAAGCTCGCGGACGATACCTAGCTCGGTAGGGTCAGGGTGACAAAACATGTCCGCAAATAGTGAGATGCTCGAGGCGGCATGCCGAGTGGTGAGCCGACGAAGAATGAAATTTTGCATTGTGTGTTGGAGCAGGGAGTTGAGGTTGTCGATGACGATCGCGAAGAGCATGGGGGACAGGGGGTCCCCCTGGCGCAGGGCACACCCATGGGGGATGGGTGGTTTAAGGTTCCCACTGATGATGAGAACACGAGTTGTCGCAGTTGAGATGAGGGTGGAGATCCATGCACACCACCTGCATCCAAATCCCAAGTGTCTGAGCGTCTCCATAAGGAATGGCCAAGCAATCATGTCGAACATGCACGGTATGTCAAGCTTGAGTAGGACCCTGGGAGCTTTGAGGTTGTGGAGCAGCCTCCCCGTTTGCTGCACCAACAAAAAGTTGTCATGGATGCCACATCCGGCAACAAAGGCACTCTGGTTAGTTGAAATGATCATCCCATCCTCGGTGCAAGTCATAGAGAAAGCACTTTAGCGAAGAGCATGATGAGGAGATGAATCAAGCTTAGTGGGAGGTAGTCGAACAGAGCCGTCGTGTCGGGCTTCTTGGGGAGCAACGTGAGGAGGGCTTGGTTAAGTTTTTGAAAACCGCAACTGTTCATCGGAAAGAGCTTGTCGAAGGCTTCACAAACGTCGCTCTTGATGATGCCCAAGCACGAGCGAAGGAACTCGCCGGTGAAGCCGTCGGGCCCAGTGAAGGAAATATGCCCTAGAGGCAATAATAAAGTTATTATTTATTTCCTTATAATCATGATAAATGTTTATTATTCATGCTAGAATTGTATTTACCGGAAACATAATACATGTGTGAATACATAGACAAACAAAGTGTCACTAGTATGCCTCTACTTGACTAGCTCGTTAATCAAAGATGGTTATGTTTCCTAACCATGAACAATGAGTTGTTATTTGATTAACGAGGTCACATCATTAGTAGAATGATCTGATTGACATGACCCATTCCATTAGCTTAGCACCCGATCGTTTAGTATGTTGCTATTGCTTTCTTCATGACTTATACATGTTCCTATGACTATGAGATTATGCAACTCCCGTTTACCGGAGGAACACTTTGGGTACTACCAAACGTCACAATGTAACTGGGTGATTATAAAGGAGTACTACAGGTGTCTCCAATGGTCGATGTTGGGTTGGCGTATTTCGAGATTAGGATTTGTCACTCCGATTGTCGGAGAGGTATCTCTGGGCCCTCTCGGTAATACACATCACATAAGCCTTGCAAGCATTACAACTAATATGTTAGTTGTGAGATGATGTATTACGGAACGAGTAAAGAGACTTGCCGGTAACGAGATTGAACTAGGTATTGGATACCGACGATCGAATCTCGGGCAAGTAACATACCGATGACAAAGGGAACAACGTATGTTGTTATGCGGTCTGACCGATAAAGATCTTCGTAGAATATGTAGGAGCCAATATGGGCATCCAGGTCCCGCTATTGGTTATTGACCGGAGACGTGTCTCGGTCATGTCTACATTGTTCTCGAACCCGTAGGGTCCGCACGCTTAAGGTTACGATGACAGTTATATTATGAGTTTATGCATTTTGATGTACCGAAGGTTGTTCGGAGTCCCGGATGTGATCACGGACATGACGAGGAGTCTCGAAATGGTCGAGACGTAAAGATTGATATATTGGAAGCCTATGTTTGGACATCGGAAGTGTTTCGGGTGAAATCGGGATTTTACCGGGTTACCGGGAGGTTACCGGAACCCCACGGGAGCCATATGGGCCTTCATGGGCCTTAGTGGAAAGGAGAAAGGGGCAGCCCAAGGGGGCTGCGCGCCTCCCCCCTCCCCCTAGTCCTATTAGGACTAGGAGAGGTGGCCGGCCACCCCTCTCCCTCTTTCCCCCTTGGGAATCCTAGTTGGAATAGGATTGGGGGGGGGGGGAGTCCTACTCCCGATAGGAGTAGAACTCCTCCTGCGCCTCTCTCTCTTGGCCGGCGCCCCCTCCCCCCTTGGCTCCTTTATATACTGAGGTAGAGGCACCCCAAAGACACACAAGTTGACACAAGTTGACACAAGTTGACACAAGTTGATCCACATGATCTATTCCTTAGCCGTGTGCGGTGCCCCCTGCCACCATATTCCTCGATAATACTGTAGCGGAGTTTAGGCGAAGCCCTGCTGCTGTAGTTCATCAAGATCGTCACCACGCCGTCGTGCTGACGGAACTCTTCCCCGACACTTTGCTGGATCGGAGTCCGGGGATCGTCATCGAGCTGAACGTGTGCTCGAACTCGGAGGTGCCGTAGTTTCGGTGCTTGATCGGTTGGATCGAGAAGACGTACGACTACTTCCTCTACGTCGTGTCATCGCTTCCGCAGTCGTTCTGTGTTGGGTACGTAGACAATACTCTCCCCTCGTTGCTATGCATCACATGATCTTGCGTGTGCGTAGGAAATTTTTTGAAATTACTACGAAACCCAACAGTGGCATCCGAGCCAGGTTATTTATGTTGATGTTATATGCACGAGTAGAACACAAGTGAGTTGTGGACGATACAAGTCATACTGCCTACCAGCATGTCATACTTTGGTTCGGCGGTATTGTTGGACGAGACGACCCGAACCAATCTTATGCGTACGCTTACGCGAGACCGGTTCCCTCGACGTGCTTTGCACAGAGATGGCTTGCGGGCGACTGTCTCTCCAACTTTAGTTGAACCAAGTATGGCTACGCCCGGTCCTTGCGAAGGTTAAAATGGAGTCTATTTGACAAACTATCATTGTGGTTTTGATGCGTAGGTGAGATTGGTTCTTACTTAAGCCCATAGCAGCCACGTAAAACATGCAACAACAAAGTAGAGGACGTCTAACTTGTTTTTGCAGGGCATGTTGTGATGTGATATGGTCAAGGCATGATGCTGAATTTTATTGTATGAGATGATCATGTTTTGTAACCGAGTTATCGGCAACTGGCAGGAGCCATATGGTTGTCGCTTTATTGTATGCAATGCAATCGCGATGTAATGCTTTACTTTATTACTAAACGGTAGTGATAGTCGTAGAAGCATAAGATTGGCGAGACGACAACGATGCTACGATGGAGATCAAGGTGTCGCGCCGGTGACGATGGTGATCATGACGGTGCTTCGGAGATGGAGATCACAGGCACAAGATGATGATGGCCATATCATATCACTTATATTGATTGCATGTGATGTTTATCTTTTTATGCATCTTATCTTGCTTTGATTGACGGTAGCATTATAAGATGATCTCTCACTAAATTATCAAGAAGTGTTCTCCCTGAGTATGCACCGTTGCGAAATTTCTTCATGCTGAGACACCACGTGATGATCGGGTGTGATAGGCTCTACGTTCAAATACAACGGGTGCAAAACAGTTGCGCACGCAGAATACTCAGGTTAAACTTGACGAGCCTAGCATATACAGATATGGCCTCGGAACACGGAGACCGAAAGGTCGAGCGTGAATCATATAGTAGATATGATCAACATAATGATGTTCACCGATGAAACTACTCCATCTCACGTGATGATCGGACATGGTTTAGTTGATTTGGATCACGTGATCACTTAGAGGATTAGAGGGATGTCTATCTAAGTGGGAGTTCTTTAGTAATATGATTAATTGAACTTAAAATTTATCATGAACTTAGTCCCTGATAGTATCTTGCTTGTTTATGTTGATTGTAGATAGATGGCTCGTGCTGTTGTTCCGTTGAATTTTAATGCGTTCCTTGAGAAAGCAAAGTTGAAAGATGATGGTAGCAATTACACGGACTGGGTCCGTAACTTGAGGATTATCCTCATTGCTGCACAGAAGAATTACGTCCTGGAAGCACCGCTGGGTGCCAGGCCTGCTACTGGAGCAACACCAGATGTTGTGAACGTCTGGCAGAGCAAAGCCGATGACTACTTGATAGTTCAGTGTGCCATGCTTTACGGCTTAGAATCGGGACTTCAACGACGTTTTGAACGTCATGGAGCATATGAGATGTTCCAGGAGTTGAAGTTAATATTTCAAGCAAATGCCCGAATTGAGAGATATGAAGTCTCCAATAAGTTCTATAGCTGCAAGATGGAGGAGAACAGTTCTGTCAGTGAGCATATACTCAAAATGTCTGAGTATAATAATCACTTGATTCAATTGGGAGTTAATCTTCCGGATGATTGCGTCATTCACAGAATTCTCCAATCACTGCCACCAAGCTACAAGAGCTTCGTGATGAACTATAATATGCAAGGGATGAACAAGACTATTCCCGAGCTCTTCGCAATGCTGAAAGCTGCGGAGGTAGAAATCAAAAAAGGAGCATAAAGTGTTGATGGTTAACAAAACCACTAGTTTCAAGAAAAAGGGCAAAGGAAAGAAGAAAGGGAACTTCAAGAAGAACAGCAAGCCAGTTGCTGCTCAAGAGAAGAAACCCAAGTCTGGACCTAAGCCTGAAACTGAGTGCTTCTACTGCAAGCAGACTGGTCACTGGAAGCGGAACTGCCCCAAGTATTTGGCGGATAAGAAGGATGGCAAGGTGAACAAAGGTATATGTGATATACATGTTATTGATGTGTACCTTACCAATGCTCGTAGTAGCACCTGGGTATTTGATACTGGTTCTGTTGCTAATATTTGCAACTCGAAACAGGGGCTACGGATTAAGCGAAGATTGGCTAAGGACGAGGTGACGATGCGCGTGGGAAACGGTTCCAAAGTCGATGTGATCGCAGTCGGCACGCTACCTCTACATCTACCTTCGGGATTAATATTAGACCTAAGTAATTGTTATTTGGTGCCAGCGTTGAGCATGAACATTATATCTGGATCTTGTTTAATGCGAGACGGTTATTCATTTAAATCAGAGAATAATGGTTGTTCTATTTATATGAGTAATATCTTTTATGGTCATGCACCCTTGAAGAGTGGTCTATTCTTATTGAATCTCGATAGTAGTAATACACATATTCATAATGTTGAAGCCAAAAGATGCAGAGTTGATAATGAAAGTGCAACTTATTTGTGGCACTGTCGTTTAGGTCATATCGGTATAAAGCACATGAAGAAACTCCATGCTGATGGATTTTTGGAACCACTTGATTATGAATCACTTGGTACTTGCGAACCGTGCCTCATGGGCAAGATGACTAAAACACCGTTCTCCGGTACTATGGAGAGAGCAACAGATTTGTTGGAAATCATACATACCGATGTATGTGGTCCAATGAATATTGAGGCTCGAGGCGGGTATCGTTATTTTCTCACCTTCACAGATGATTTGAGCAGATATGGATATATCTACTTAATGAAGCATAAGTCTGAAACATTTGAAAAGTTCAAAGAATTTCAAAGTGAAGTTGAAAATCATCGTAACAAGAAAATAAAGTTTCTACGATTTGATCGTGGAGGAGAATATTTGAGTTACGAGTTTGGTGTACATTTGAAAAACTATGGAATAGTTTCACAACTCACGCCACCCGGAACACCACAGCGCAATGGTGTGTCCGAACGTCGTAATCGTACTTTACTAGATATGGTGCGATCTATGATGTCTCTTACAGATTTACCGCTGTCATTTTGGGGTTGTGCTTTAGAGACGGCCGCATTCACGTTAAATAGGGCACCATCAAAATCCGTTGAGACGACGCCTTATGAACTGTGGTTTGGCAAGAAACCAAAGTTGTCGTTTCTTAAAGTTTGGGGCTGCGATGCTTATGTGAAAAGGTTCAACCTGATAAGCTCGAACCCAAATCGGAGAAATGTGTCTTCATAGGATACCCAAAGGAAACTGTTGGGTACACCTTCTATCACAGATCCGAAGGCAAGACATTCGTTGCTAAGAATGGATCATTTCTAGAGAAGGAGTTTCTCTCGAAAGAAGTGAGTGGGAGGAAAGTAGAACTTGACGAGGTAACTGTACCTGCTCCCTTACTGGAAAGTAGTTCATCACAGAAAACTGTTTCAGTGACACCTACACCAGTTAGTGAGGAAGCCAATGATAATGATCATGAAACTTCAGATCAAGATACTACTGAACCTCGTAGATCAACCAGAGTAAGATCCGCGCCAGACTGGTACGGTAATCCTGTTCTGGAAGTCATGCTACTAGATCATGATGAACCTACGAACTATGAAGAAGCGATGGTGAGCCCAGATTCCGCAAAGTGGCTTGAAGCCATGAAATCTGAGATGGGATCCATGTATGAGAACAAAGTATGGACTTTGGTTGACTTGCCCGATGATCGGCAAGCAATTGAGAATAAATGGATCTTTAAGAAGAAGACTGACGCTGATGGTAATGTTACTGTCTACAAAGCTCGACTTGTCGCAAAAGGTTTTCGGCAAGTTCAAGGGATTGACTACGATGAGATCTTCTCACCCGTAGCGATGCTTAAGTCCGTCCGAATCATGTTAGCGATTGCCGCATTTTATGATTATGAAATTTGGCAGATGGATGTCAAAACTGCATTCCTGAATGGATTTCTGGAAGAAGAGTTGTATATGATGCAACCGGAAGGTTTTGTCGATCCAAAGGGAGCTAACAAAGTGTGCAAGCTCCAGCGATCCATTTATGGACTGGTGCAAGCCTCTCGGAGTTGGAATAAACGTTTTGATAGTGTGATCAAAGCATTTGGTTTTATACAGACTTTCGGAGAAGCCTGTATTTACAAGAAAGTGAGTGGGAGCTCTGTAGCATTTCTGATATTATATGTGGATGACATATTACTGATTGGAAATGATATAGAATTTCTGGATAGCATAAAGGGATACTTGAATAAAAGTTTTTCAATGAAAGACCTCGGTGAAGCTGCTTACATATTAGGCATTAAGATCCATAGAGATAGATCAAAATGCTTAATTGGACTTTCACAAAGCACATACCTTGAAATTTTTTTGTAGAAGTTCAAAATGGATCAAGCGAAGAAAGGGTTCTTGCCTGTGTTACAAGGTGTGAAATTGAGTAAGACTCAATGCCCGACCACTGCAAAAGATAGAGAGAATATGAAAGATGTTCCCTATGCATCAGCCATAGGATCTATCATGTATGCAATGCTGTGTACCAGACCTGATGTATGCCTTGCTATAAGTTTAGCAGGGAGGTACCAAAGTAATCCAGGAGTGGATCACTGGACAGCGGTCAAGAACATCCTGAAATACCTGAAAAGGACTAAGGATATGTTTCTCGTATATGGAGGTGACAAAGAGCTCATCGTAAAAGGTTACGTTGATGCAAGCTTTGACACTGATCCGGACGATTCTAAATCGCAAACCGGATACGTGTTTACATTAAACGGTGGAGCTGTCAGTTGGTGCAGTTCTAAACAAAGCGTCGTAGCGGGATCTACATGTGAAGCGGAATACATAGCTGCTTCGGAAGCAGCAAATGAAGGAGTCTGGATGAAGGAGTTCATATCCGATCTAGGTGTCATACCTAGTGCATCGGGTCCAATGAAAATCTTTTGTGACAATACTGGTGCAATTGCCTTGGCAAAGGAATCCAGATTTCACAAAAGGACCAAACACATCAAGAGACGCTTCAACTCCATCCGGGATCTAGTCCAGGTGGGAGACATAGAGATTTGCAAGATACATACGGATCTGAATGTTGCAGACCCGTTGACTAAGCCTCTTCCATGAGCAAAACATGATCAGCACCAAGGCTCCATGGGTGTTAGAATCATTACAGTGTAATCTAGATTATTGACTCTAGTGCAAGTGGGAGACTGAAGGAAATATGCCCTAGAGGCAATAATAAAGTTATTATTTATTTCCTTATAATCATGATAAATGTTTATTATTCATGCTAGAATTGTATTTACCGGAAACATAATACATGTGTGAATACATAGACAAACAAAGTGTCACTAGTATGCCTCTACTTGACTAGCTCGTTAATCAAAGATGGTTATGTTTCCTAACCATGAACAATGAGTTGTTATTTGATTAACGAGGTCACATCATTAGTAGAATGATCTGATTGACATGACCCATTCCATTAGCTTAGCACCCGATCATTTAGTATGTTGCTATTGCTTTCTTCATGACTTATACATGTTCCTATGACTATGAGATTATGCAACTCCCGTTTACCGGAGGAACACTTTGGGTACTACCAAACGTCACAACGTAACTGGGTGATTATAAAGGAGTACTACAGGTGTCTCCAATGGTCGATGTTGGGTTGGCGTATTTCGAGATTAGGATTTGTCACTCCGATTGTCGGAGAGGTATCTCTGGGCCCTCTCGGTAATACACATCACATAAGCCTTGCAAGCATTACAACTAATATGTTAGTTGTGAGATGATGTATTACAGAACGAGTAAAGAGACTTGCCGGTAACGAGATTGAACTAGGTATTGGATACCGACGATCGAATCTCGGGCAAGTAACATACCGATGACAAAGGGAACAACGTATGTTGTTATGCGGTCTGACCGATAAAGATCTTCGTAGAATATGTAGGAGCCAATATGGGCATCCAGGTCCCGCTATTGGTTATTGACCGGAGACGTGTCTCGGTCATGTCTACATTGTTCTCGAACCCGTAGGGTCCGCACGCTTAAGGTTACGATGACAGTTATATTATGAGTTTATGCATTTTGATGTACCGAAGGTTGTTCGGAGTCCCGGATGTGATCACGGACATGACGAGGAGTCTCGAAATGGTCGAGACGTAAAGATTGATATATTGGAAGCCTATGTTTGGACATCGGAAGTGTTTCGGGTGAAATCGGGATTTTACCGGGTTACCGGGAGGTTACCGGAACCCCCCGGGAGCCATATGGGCCTTCATGGGCCTTAGTGGAAAGGAGAAAGGGGCAGCCCAAGGGGGCTGCGCGCCTCCCCCCTCCCCCTAGTCCTATTAGGACTAGGAGAGGTGGCCGGCCACCCCTCTCCCTCTTTCCCCCTTGGGAATCCTAGTTGGAATAGGATTGGGGGGGGGGGAGTCCTACTCCCGGTAGGAGTAGAACTCCTCCTGCGCCTCTCTCTCTTGGCCGGCGCCCCCTCCCCCCTTGGCTCCTTTATATACTGAGGTAGAGGCACCCCAAAGACACACAAGTTGACACAAGTTGACACAAGTTGACACAAGTTGATCCACGTGATCTATTCCTTAGCCGTGTGCGGTGCCCCCTGCCACCATATTCCTCGATAATACTGTAGCGGAGTTTAGGCGAAGCCCTGCTGCTGTAGTTCATGAAGATCGTCACCACGCCGTCGTGCTGACGGAACTCTTCCCCGACACTTTGCTGGATCGGAGTCCGGGGATCGTCATCGAGCTGAACGTGTGCTCGAACTCGGAGGTGCCGTAGTTTCGGTGCTTGATCGGTTGGATCGAGAAGACGTACGACTACTTCCTCTACGTCGTGTCATCGCTTCCGCAGTCGGTCTGCGTTGGGTACGTAGACAATACTCTCCCCTCGTTGCTATGCATCACATGATCTTGCGTGTGCGTAGGAAATTTTTTGAAATTACTACGAAACCCAACACCCAGGAGCCTGGCTCGTGGGCAATTTTTTGATGGCCTCCCAAATTTCCTCCTCGGTAAACGGCCTGGATCTCGGAAAGGTCAAATTGGCGTCGGGCGATGGCTTGGAGGTTTAGACTATATTCGCGTTTCTTAGCTTGGAGCCATCCCCATTCATGGTTCCATGTCCACTCGCACCTCCAACAAGATTTGATGCTATAATTTTTTCCTTCATAATCTCCAAATAATGTAGCTGGGATGCGTCAAGACCCGCAATATTAGTGAACATGATCTTGTTCTCGATCCATATTTTGGTCATCACTTCATCTGCAAAGACTCACGGCTTCTCTTCTTCAATTGCCACTTTGTGCTCCTCCATTACCTTCAGTTGGGACCACCTCATGTCCTTATCCATTTTCTTTGTTTCCTCCAACTTACTTTTGTTGATATGATCTCTTCAACCTCACTCTTGAAGACAATTGCCTCTCCTTCATTGTTTTGTTTATCTTTCTCTCCTTTCCTTCCAGGTGGCCTTTATCCTGGATGACAGGAGTAGTAGCGGGAGTCGCCTCTTCATCTACATCATCATCACTATCTTGTGCATTCGATTTAGCCTTCTTCTTGGGATGAAGATGCTCACTATCCCTGTGTTGCCACTTGTCATTGTTTTGGAGCAAAGCCCAATTGTGGTACAAAACTAAAGTCCTCCCTTTTGGTTCCCTTTGCTTGTACATCTTATTGGTGTAGCTGAGTTGTCATGTTTACAATATCACATTAGAAACCAATGATAAAATACTTGATAGAAAAACTAAAACAACAAATACTCACCAGCATGTCTTTTGTCATTCCACTCGGTTTGGCACGCTCAAGATTACTAACACAACCTACCCAACGACTGCAAGATTCTTGAATGAAGCCCATCGACCATTCAGTTACTTAATGCTCCTTACGATTGCAACAGAAACATTGTGATGATAGTGTTATGTGATGCATCTTCAATAAGTCTTCATGCTTTGATCAGTGTCTGCAATTGGATCAAGATTGTCACTCTGCCATGCCATAATTCACGCTTTGTCCTCTTCAGTGGAGAAGTTGCTACCCATCTTCTTTGTTTTAAGCCAAATCTTCATCGTCCTCAACCGGAGTGGCAAAGACATATCATCTATGCCCGGAGTGGCAAAGACATATCATCTATGCCTGCCGCATCATTCATCATTTCCATATATGATTGTTGACCACAATATCATAATAATAAAGAAGATATGAGCACTACAAATTTTCACGTGCAAAATGATCGTGTGAAGTACAATCTTTTAACCTATCATTATCTTCATTGTAGATTGCATTCACGTTGTACATGTAGAAATCATCATCGGCGTTCGGGAATTGCGACGAGATATCTGTGTGCATCGCCGTGAAGTTTTGTGTTGATGGTGGGGTCATGGAGGAAGGGCCGGCCAGGGCAATGACCTTCATTTTCTTCACCTTGCATGGCTTCTTCACCGCGGAGGCCGGCCGACACGGCCCCTCTTGGGCGCGCTCTTGGGCAGGCCCAACAAGTAGTGGTGGCCAACGGCTGATGAGCTCTGCCCGATCAGGCTGGTCGCCTTGGGTGGCGGCATGCCAACGCCGGGACTTGGGCCTGGTGGTGTGGCCATTGCGGTGCTGAAAGCAACCGCCGACGATGTGGAAAAGGCGGCGGCGACGATGGTATCTCGAGGAGGTGCGCGGGGGCATGAGGTCGATCGTCTCGTCAAATTTTATGATGAAAAGTGGCGCCAATTTATACGAAAAGGCCGTCTTCCCGTAAATGTCCGCGATGAGGGACGGGATTATACGGGGTCCTATAAATAAAATCAGGTTTACAGAGCTGTTTTTCGACAAAGGGTGTTTTATTCACTCATAACGAGGCATCAAGGGGATACAAAACACCATGGATGTAATTTTTATTTCTGGTATTCGTTATACTGCCATGATTGAAGATGAATAGATTGGAAGTTTTTTCGCAAAAAAAAAAACACCATGGGTACACACCTAATTTCTGGTAGTTTTTTTAGGGATACCAGAGTTACTGGAGTTGCACGAAAACCCGGCATACTCCAGCCCTGGCCTGTCCCTGAGTGCTGCAACCTGCAGTACTATACTACGCAGTAACGCAAGCGCAAGATCTGTCAGCAAGTGCGACTTCCTAGTGCATATCCAAGCGCCACAACGCCCGGCCGCACACCAGTTCGTTCCGTCCACTGCCTACTGCTTGCTCGATCGCCCTCTCCACCGCCTTCAGATGACACTGTATCAACAAGCAGCACTCCTCTTACTAGGAGGGCAGGGCACGCTGCTCGACTGCTCGTCCCCTCCTAAGCGCCTAAGCCAATCATCCACCCCCTCAGGCCTCAGCACCCAAGCCCAGAAACAGAACCATCTTGGCTTACCGTCTCAACATCCAAACTGAACACCCATTATGTGCGTGGACCGTCTCACTTGCCGACACTTACACATTGCATAGCCACATACTCGGAGTAGTGTACTTTTTTTTTTTAACAATTTGTAGTAGTGTACTTCAAATTGGATGAACTACAAGTCAGTAAACCTGGATGATCTGAAACGAAAGCGTGATATATAGTACTGCTAGCTACCGATAGATTTCCTTTTTCGTCAAGCAAAACGAAGGCATGATATATGGTACAGCAAAACAAACGCATGGTAAGTATCAGGAGCACAGCCGCCACTTCAAAACTCGGAAAATCGGGCGCTGACGCTGGCAGTAGTACTAGCATTTTGGCTAACGTCTGGACATCCAAACTGAACAGCAAATCCCAAACCAAGGCAGACCTCCACTCACGCAAAAATTGCAGAGTCGTGTGAGCCAAAATAGAATATTATTGGCCATTGGCCTACAACACAGCAGGGTTTGGCCAATGAACTTGTACAGGATAAAGTCACTCTGCTGCCAATTTTGTAGGGGTTGGCGTTTAGAAATAGTAGATCATGGTCTTAGCTCATCTCCAAAAAGAACTTGGCTCTGAAGGGTGAAGATTCTTCAACGGAGTCTAAGACTGCTGAAGGAAGCAATGAGATCTTCAACGATCCCTTTATCCTTTCGGCGATGTGGATCGGGACCGGAGGCGACACCGCCTCGTTGACGACTCCCAGCATGAGATGGACCACATTTCAAATAAGGGTGTCGTTGACGTTTCTGCCCCTTACGAGTTCGAGATGGTGCCTGAACCTGGATGGACACAGGAATTATGAATTACACAAGGCAGCAGCTTCAAATTTCAGAATTATTTCATCGACTTAATTGATAGGACAGCGATAACCAAAGTAGCATGTGATCCATAACAAATGTTGCACGCAATACATTGAGTTACTTCTACCAAGTTTATTGACTGTACCGATAGTAGCACAGTTACATAATTGGACTAATAATTCAGGCCATTTAATCGCAGCTTGTGTTCTCTTGTTGCTGCATTTTCAAGTTCGAGCAATATGAAGATGGATTCCTGACTAATGAAATACTACCTCTGTAAACAAATGTAAGACGTTTTAGGTCACTAAAATTTATTTACAGAGGGAGTAGCTTACTTCTGAAAAGTTGACCTAGTATGATTCCATAGCAGTAAAATAGATAATCCCATACCCATACCTAGAAAAATAGGGCCATTAACACAAGAGAAGTCTACAACACGTTCCTGGTAATCTATTTGGCAACACATGTTTCCATTTAAAACAAATAAATACTAGCACATTCATGAATGCTTCACTTGGCAAATTGAACATGAGAAATGATGAAAACTAATTCAAGATAACTCATAGGTAGTAGAGGAAAGGGACCAGCGAGTCAATACCCAAACAGTGTTATTTTTAACTTGTAAAGGTGTAACACTTTTGTCTTTAACTGAACTGAGCTCACTCTCATGCTTAGCAATCACACGAGAAATAGCCCCATCACTTTTTGCATTGAAGAAACACTGCCGCTCCTTGGCATTGCGCACTACATCTGCCCAGATAGAACCACTCCTGGATAGGGTTGCGGCATTTCCCAAAATCCAAAGGCAATGTCTGTATTCGAAGTGGAATAAGTAATGCACTGAGAAGATAGACAAAACCGATCACGAAAGGAACATGACATCACAACATAAGAGTACCTTGCTCTTGTCAAAGCTACATTTGTACGTTGTCGATCTGAAACAAACCCTACCACCCCATCAGAGTTGGACCTGACAGTTGATAAAATGATTATGTCTTCCTCGCCACCTTGGAAGCCATCAACAGAACTAATTTTTACTGACAAGGGGCCAAACTTCATTTTCCTCAGTTTTTCTTGAATTGCTAGAACTTGAGCAGAGTATGGGCATATGACACCAACTGTGACCTTCTTCATAGTCTTAGAACAAGCTGCACGGTGAAATATGTATAGTAAGCATGTGCCCTGATATCCATGCTATAAAGAACAAAGCAAAAGGAAATCACCCTGAGTATATGCTGTTTCAACACTCTATCGGGCGTCAGACTATCATTATTTATGTTTCCAATTTTTCTGGAATGAACAGAAGGGCATGCTTCAAAGTTCCAGAAACAGAAACGTTGTTATTGGTGTGTGCTAAACTATATATGCAACCTTCCTAAATAGAACATAACAACCTAATATCATACCATGAAACTAATTGGACTTGTTAATTAAAAATCTATGTTTAATGATCACCTTTCCATGTAGCTAATAAACATGTTCAATCATCAATTTAAGTCCAGCTGAAAACTACAAATAATGGTTCAGAAATAAATCCAATACTCTTGTAACAACGTAAGGTAGAAAAAATAGATAAATTTCACACGTAATAAAACAGCATGATGACAGAACACATGCCTCTTCGGAGATTTTGCAAGATTTCCTGGATAATGGTAACTTCAACCACGTTCTTCCTGCTATGACCAAGTTCATCGACATCCTCCCAACTATCTTCAATATTGAAGAAAGAGTAAGTACCAAACATAGAACCTGGAAGATACTTCTTTTGGTGTTCTTTTTGCATGACACTAGGAGCATCCAAGAGTTGCCCGCCATAGAAGCTGGTGTTTGGAAAAATGCTAATGGATGGATGCATTCTGTATTGCATGTTAAGCAGATACTTTTCATGTCCCAGTGAACTCAACCTCGCAAAGAGACTTCTCCCAAATAATGCATCCTTGCAAACCTACAGGGAACACAACTTGAGATGACATGACACAAATGTAACAAAACAAATGAGGAATCTTATGCTTGACAGATTAGTAGACACGAGACAAGAATATAAGATCAAGAACTAACCTTACTAACAACTGTTGCTGGTAGTTGACACTCATCACCAATGAGGATAGCATGCTTCAATGCAGGAAAACTCAAAGGGATCAATGTTTCACATTCTTTCAACTGAGCAGCCTCATCAACAACAAGCAACTCTAGTTTTTTATTGCTTGTTACTTTGGAAGAGCTAGAAACAGTGCAGAAAATTATGCTGGCACTTTCCATACAGAATTCTCGGATGGTGCGTTTGGAGGATGTTATAGGAAGTTTCAAGCAACTTAATAGCATCTTTAGCAGCTCAAGGCATTTAATTCTGGTTTTGCCGATGGTTATCACTGTCTTGGGAAGAATGCCCATGCTGGATTTCCTTGGAACATCTTTATACAAGAAAACTTCCTTTATCTCAACCCCGGTAGTTTTCCTCTGGTGTGTATTGAAATCTTCAAGCAGTTCGAGTAGTGAAATGATGTTATTGTAATTCACCTCCAAAATACAAGATTTTGGGACATGAAATAGTAGCTGTTTGAAACATCTTCGGAGCTCAGGATAAATAGAATCAAGCTTTTTCCTGGTGTAATGCAAAAAGGAAGGTTTATTATCCTCCTTTTGTTCTTCAGAATATCGAAGGTACTGGGAGTAACCATTCTCAAGAAAATCGTACATGGAAGACAGACAATGTCTCCATCCAGTCAATGGTGCAAAGCAAACAAGAAGCTTCCTTACACGATCATGTAAGTAAATCTCTTTCAGATCATCTCCAACACACATGCGATGTTTATTGCCAAACAACAGAACATCTCCTAAGCAACTTGTATCCAGAGGGTTCTCTTTGCTCAACCTTAAGAAACATGAAGCAACTTGTTTAACAGCAAGGTTTGTCGGTGCACATGTAAGTGTACCATGTTTCAGTTTCCTCATTAACCACAAGAGTACAGTGATTGTTTTGGTCTTTCCTGTGCCAGGAGGTCCCCAGATAAGGCTTAAACTGCTGCTGCTGTTGCAGAGCATTGCTGAAATACAGTTCAGGATGGCATCATTTTGAGAGTTGTTCAGATCCATTGTAGACAATTCACTCCATATTTCCATGCTGTCAATTGAAGCAACACCCTTTGCATTTTTTGGGAGAATATTTGCAACCTGCAAACACCAGAAAAGGAGCTAAGCAAATTAATAGTTTCTTTACAGTTGCCCAAAAGCCTCTGGTGATGAGTTCTCATTATGATATGACCGTAGCTGGAGCATTTCCTATGCAATAAACATAAATTTTACATACGTGTATATTCTTTAGTAAGGAAATGTAGGTGAAGATGTGAAAATTAACTTCTCTCCTTTTCTCTATCTAACATTTCATGATCTGATCTAAGGAACAAACTCACATCATTGTCAATATCATTGAAAGTATAAGGGGATACATACCCGTGGATATTGTACCATCTCCTGTATGAGGTTTTGGTTTCTCCTGACTGTTGTGTAGTCAAGGCAGCGCCATATGCGGATGTAGGTCACAATATTCAGCAAATGAGCTGCAAAAAGTGGTCTCCTCTTCCCATCTTCACTGACCTCATCTGCAGCATCAATTTTTCCTGATGCTCTTATCACATAGCTGGCTGGAGGTGAGTCATCATCTTCATCCGCTCCATCAGTAATGAAGGCAATATAGTACGGCCTCCCATTGCAATTAATATCAGATATGTTTTCTGGCTTCACATCAGACAGGATAATGATATCACCAACACTTCGACCATTGCTTTCAGATTTGTTGCAAGACTTTGTATTCTGAGAATCAGCCTCAAAAGCAATGTTATAAACTGCACTATATTTTGTTTGCTCGATCCATGCTACTTTGACAAAAGACTCGGTGGAGATGGCTTCCAAGCTGGACGACATGTCAGCTCGCAACTCCTCCAACAGTGGAGATGTGTAGGATCCTAAGTAGCTCTTGATATCATTGAATATGGACGGTATCCTTTTCAGCTGCAATTTGAAGCCTCATAGTTAGAACTTAATGACAGAGATTGCTGGTATCGAGAATAAAGAAAAAAAAAGAGACAAGCAGTCAGTTATGGACATTGCACTGCACCCATTGCTACAGTAACGATTGTCTTTTTTTGGTCCATGGTGCTAGTGATGGATTGGAATACTGAAATTTGGCATGTTTGTGTTACTTACTTCATATTTAATGCATCCATGATTTCTTCTAAATGTAATGTAACACTCTTTAATGCTCGAATCCTCTTCAGGCAGAGTATATAAAGAGTTAAAGACCCAAAATTGGTCAGAAGGTTCTCAAACTTCTTCTATACCTCACACTTGGCATCAAAACCCTTGGGGCCTGTTTGGATTGAGGGTATTTGTTGAGAAAGTTTAGACATTTAGTCCAAATTTGACTTAAATGACAAAACTTTACCGAGAAATACCATGTTCTGGCCAGCCCCTTGCTAGAATTTGGAGGTGAAACATCTCCAAGGTCAGAACAGCTTAAATTATTAGTAACTTATTTGGAGGACTATCAGAGCAGCTAAAGGGAAAACCACAACACCTCGTACTAGATCGAACCAAAGCCTACGGGAGTAGGTAGATTGAACTAAACCCTACGGGAGTACGGCGCAACCAACACGCGAAGAACAGCCCAAGAAAACCAACGGAGCAGCAGTACAACCCACCTTGTTCTTGAAGAGACCCTCGTCCATGACGTCCTCGAGGCTCCAAGACAGCACCATGTCGACGAGGTGCGGCCAGTCCTCGTCGGCGTACCTCCTCGGCCACCATTCGTCGCCGGCTTCCCTCCTCGGCCGACGACCACGAGCGCCCTTCTTCTTCCTGGTCATGCCGCCAGTGCGCCGCGGCCTCGGGAGTCGGGATCGACCTTGCTTGTCCCGGGCGCGAAGGAGGCGGCGGCGGCGGCGGAGTAGCGAGGCTGGTGGTAGCCTTTGTGGCGAGACGAAAGAGGAAGGCCCGGGAAAGCCGGGAAGGAGAGAGGGAGGGGGTATGTGAAGGAAAACGGAAAAGGGAGGGGAAAGTGAAAATCAAAAATGAAATTGTGGCCCTTCCTTCCTTGGGAAGCCTTGCTGCTGTACTTGGCCGGTGGCCCATGCTCGCGAGTCACGGGTGGCCACTGGCGATGACCATCCACGACTCTGGCCGCCGAATCCGCTCGGGGAGTATCTCCAGGATTTTGTAAGTTTTTTTTAGGAAGACGACATGGTAATTTTATCAACTTCTATATCTTTTTTTGCGAATTTTATTACTACTAGCTTAATGCCCGTGCATTGCCACGGAATAAAAAAAATTGATTTTACCCATCAAATCATAGTACTCAATGTTTGATGTGCTGACTTTGATCCAAAAGTGTTCTCCACTACAAGTCTTACAAATATTTGGATGAGAGCTTTATGAAACTTTGAAAGGTTACCATGTGCACAACATTGATGAAGCAATATAATCCAGAAATTTGCGTATAGTCCTTTGCTCCAACCAGAATAGAACAAAAACATCGTTGGAAGAAGGCAGAGAGAAATACAACCAATAGATTCATTTTCCATATGTGCAATACAAACAAAATCTCCATGACATTCATATCAATGTAGGAAGGCTCCATGACAATGGAGACATCAGCTCACATATCAATCTCCATGATGGAGTTCCAACTGAGTGTGTTGTTGTCAACATCATCATCATCATTGTTGGTTGAGAATGGCAATGCAGGACATAGGGACCACCAGAGGAGACACCTGAAGGAGTTAAGGGGACACATTGAAGAACACTCGTTACAGCACATCCTTTCTGATGTTCAGAGTTTCAGACCAGCAAGTAAATGTGGTCAATTTCCATTCATCGTTCGAACCGATCATGCTCAAACTTCAAGGTTCTACAGAAACATTGAACCATTATAGGTGGCAGGCAATATACGCTTCATGTTGCTTGTACATGCATAAATGGTTGCAATATCTTTTTTATTTCTTGAGAACTTGTATAATCTAGAGAACTACCTTGTCCTACCAAAGAAAATACTTTTATTTTGTCTGGGATATCTAATTGTGATGCATCCAGGCATCCAAGTATTCATTCGAAATGTGCTTAATACTTGTCCGTGTAGACAATTGAATAAAGCTCAGGCTTCCTTTCATTCTGAAGTAACACTGGGGTATTGTGCAGCATGAATGAATAACAAATAGGCAACTGTCAAATCCATATAAGCAAGAACATCATTGCAAATCATGTCGATGTTACTACACCAGAAGCTAGGTGAAACAATACGAAAATGTATGTCTACCATCAGCTCACATTGATTTGGACATGTACCTATCTTCAAAGAACCTTCTTTCAAGATCTTGAATAGCATCAGAAGTCTGTCGCACCCTCAGCTTTGAGGCAAAGCCTGGCCTGAACAATAAACTCCTCGGTCATCGTGGCTCCACACCCATGAGCAACGCAACGGAAGGAGCTCGCCACATGGAAACAAAATAAATCCACAAGCCCCGGCTCACCACCGGCTTCTTTATCGCACTGCACATCGATAATGACAAGAACAATTCATAGACATAACCTAGAAACATCATCATACAAGGTGTTAATTGAGAAGGCTGAACAAAGCAAAAAAAATCAATGATTATTATTTTTTGAATATTCAAGGTTGACCTTACAACAACAACAACAACAACAAAGCCTTTGGTCCCAAACAAGTTGGGGTAGGCTAGAGGTGAAACCCATAAGATCTCGCAACCAACTCATGGCTCTAGCACATGGATAGCAAGCTTCCACGCACCCCTGTCCATAGCTAGCTCTTTGTCGATACTCCAATCCTTCAAGGTTGACCTTGTTTCTCATTAAAAAAATACGAATTGCTAAGTTGTTGTGCGCTTACTCATGAATATTTGAATGTAGTCAGGTATTTTAAAATTTCTCTTTTTTAAATCATAAGCATTAAATGGACATTTAAAACTTCTAAAGAAACATGACATACATGTGCATGTGTCATCACCACTGAAATAAAATCATTAGCATTAAGTTTATTTTAGTTCCCAAGAGCACCGTGAATGGAGCTATTTCTTTTGATACAGTGAGTGTACTCAGACCGATCCTCCAATGGATGCCGCTCTCTTTCAATGGAAAAATATATGATGATGATCTTCTAAAGAAGTATATTGCCTACATGGTAAGCAAGCTAGGTACTCATATTTGAATAAAAATTGTAGAATTGAAAATCTCCTTCAACTCAATTCTAAATTGCATCATAACTTGAGTTACATCTATAATTATTACTAATATTACTGCACACTATTTACCTTGTTCTCTTATCAGTAAAAAGGTTGCTGCAAATTCAGAAAAAATAATCGCATACTGTAACACGCAGAACTTACCTTGTTATTCTTTTCTCGGAAAAAACTTCCGGCGCTATGTATGTTGGAGTACCAACAATTGATTTTTGTTTGGAATGCAGCAAATCAGTCTGAAACCTTGATGTGATAGGTTGATCAAGTAGTCAAAGTCAGGTCAATTCTAGCAATCCAGGAAACATAACTATTAGCACCTTTGTGTAAGCAAAGTCGCAAATTTTAACTCAAGGTGTTGGATTCCCATCCAGGAGGGTGCTTTCAAGTTAAACATCATAGTGAGACATTTCCTTCATTTGCAGCATTAATTCATGCGCTGAGTAAGCAAAGTCACAAATTTTCACTCGAGGTGTTGGATTCCCATCCAGGAGGGTGCTTTCCAGTTAAACATCATAGTGACACATTTCCTTCATTTGCAGCATTAATTCATGCGCAGTTGGGTTTTGCATTTGTTTCCTTTGACGATTTTTAAAAAGCAAAGCATACCATGGAATGGCAGTAGCTCACTTCTAAAAGTAATTGCTGAAAGAAGTAACTTGCCTATTGAAAAGAATAGCAAACGAGTTACATGATTACGTCTATGGTTGGCAGACATGGTTCAAAATAAAGAGAAGTCAACACTACTTGTCAGGAACAGAGAAGACGACGAATAGTAAAGGCAGAGCCACAAAGATTATGAGGGTATATGCGATGACAAGGTGTATGAGAGGAATACCATGATATTTACTATAACTTGCAGATCTCCCATCCACTCTTGTGTATGACAGCCAAGGCACCAAGAACGAAAACCATGCATTTCCGACGTCTCCCATCTTGTCGCTGCCACCATTGTTCACCTTGCTCCAATAAATCTCTCCTCCCATGGCTCACATTTTCTTCAGCTCGTCCTCAGTCTATGTAGTACCAGCTCAATGGCTTCCCAAAGAGTATACAATGAAACCATCAGTTAACTACTTTACATCAGTAAAGAAGTATAACCAGTGGAAACTCGATGTATTGGTGGCGTACCTTCATGAGGTAGGCACAGGAGAGGCCTGACATGGCGAAGAACCTGTGCCATTGACACCTTTGGCGCGACCATCTCTGTCCAAAAGGGGCAAACCTTTAAATTATGAACATCGACATGGCAACCTGTGGAGCAGCATTAAGAAGCTAGCATTCTTGGCTCCGGCCTTGTGTCAAACCTTTAAATTATGAACAATGACAATTTCATCTCACAGTCAATATCTGCAGTTTTCAGACGTGGAAAAGAAAGAAAAGGAGAGAGAGAATCACTTACATAACATCACGCAAACAGGGATAAATAAACATTAGCTAAAAAATTTTGAACATTGACATAACTATGAAGCTTTCTTGCCAACTTCAGCAATTTCCTCCCGGTCCAGCACCTCCTCCTTACTACCATCATATATATTTTCCCCTCAGTTGAACCTTAACAACATTGTGCATGCAAAAAGAAAGAGCGGAGGAAGGGAGTGGACAGGAACGGGAAGGATAGTAAGGATGGAGAGCAGAACATACCTCGCTAGACCAGACAGGGTGGCCAGTGAAGCGCTGAAGCAGTGGAGTCATGATCCTATGTAGTGGGTGTGGGTGGCGCCAGTGTCTGAGATGATGCTCGAGACTGAGCTTCCGCCTGTCGTTGTTGATTAGGTAATAGATGTCCATGAGCGAGATGGGGACTGAATTGAATCAACTGGTATGGCAGGAGGGTCAGAGGTGGATGACCAATAGTACAGGACGAGGCGATCTTGGCGGCGAACACGTCCGTGTCCCCAATGGTCGGGACACTACCCACCTCATGCGGTGACGACATCACATGCCCTTACAAAAATTGAGGACGATAGCGAACAAAAACCAAAAGCTTCTCAGTTGTTGTTGCCTTCATTACTGTTTCACTGATGCCTCGAATTGTACGCCACAAGGATTTACTCCAACTTCTTCCTGTAATCCTGAAGCACTCGTTGAACCATGTAACATGAGCATCACATGGAGGACAAATAGTAAATCGTTAAGGGAAAAGAGGGGCATCAAATTCTATTTTTTTCAACAATTAGAACATGGTAAAACCACACAAAATATTAGTTCTAGTTATGTTCCACCAGCAAGAAAAGTACATATAGAAGCAAGTCATATCTGGGGATCAAGAACTTATTGAAGCATTTATCACTGAACCCAAATATGCAATGACGTATTTTCTTCCTCTTCTACTTCAACCTCAGTGACTCCACTGGAGTAAATACCTGCGAAACAAATGCTGCATCCGATAATTTAACACCACCACAACTACCAAATCAAATCAAACTGAACCAAATCAAAATGTCCAAGTTCTTCCGAAGCCAAGAATGTGCATGGCGGTGGATGACCTCCTCAACGAGCAGACTCTTCTCATCAGCCACCGCCGTCTTTGACCAGGAGCTCTTCGTCGGTCGAGTGCGTCACCTCTATAACATCTGATGTCACCCTCCTTTGACAGGTGACGGCCGTCGACATCCATACAATAGTCAGTAGACAAGGTCAATTCTATCTTTCTTCTGCCCATACAAGAATCTACAAACAAGTCAATTTTATTCAAAATCAGCAGCTCGCTTCATTCAGACAACAATAGCAACAGAGAGCAATACTGTGACAAGGGTGTAAAAATAAAATAAGAAAGTTAGAGAGAGAGAGGGGATGACAACCTTGCTGGCCCCGGTGTTCGTCCTTCCCTTTGTCAAAAAAATGCGGAGTGCGGCGCCGGCGCCGACACAGAGAGCGGCGGCAGTAGGGCGTTGACCAAAGATTCATATGAGCTTGCTCTGTTGTTGTCCTACGCGGCGTCCGCACCAATGACATACTCACCGGAGATGAGTCAGATGACCGAGATCAAGTAACCGACCCCCTGGAGACGGGCAAGGCCGCTGAAGCCGGCGAGGGCGAGGAATGGCTCGAGGGACGCCTCGGCCTCGATGATGCGGCTTACGCCATTGCCTTCACATGGGCAGCCTGGGCTGGGCTCCTGTACCGATGCAACGGTTCGGGCTGGACGGCGGAGGGAAGAGGGGCGGGGCCGCCGGCGATGGCGAGAGGGCGAGGATTGGATCGAGGGACTCCTTGGCGTGGGTTCCTTCGAGGACGTGGCAGTTTGGGCTGGACGGCCGACGGATTTTTCTCTGTGGATCGATGGGATCGGGAGGAGGGAGGGCATTCTCCTCGTGAGAGATGGGGGCGTGCGGCGTGGGATGTGTGTGCCTGATCGTGGCTGCTTTTTTTGGGTACGTGGGTTTCTTTTTCTATTTATCGTGCAGGGAAGTGGGAATCGTAGGAGGGGTGTGGGAGGTGGAACCATCACGACGTTCGATCCTCCTTTAATAGTAGAGATACTTCATATCATCCACTTTCATTTTGTGAATTTCAAAGTTCTCATCTCCCTCGAACATCTCCCAATAAACCACTACACAGATCCCTGGTATATATGGTTTCATTTTAATCAGAGCATTGTCCATGTTAGCCTCATGATGATATTTTCCCCAAGTAGGGGAATTAATTGAAGGGAAACATGGCAAAGCAGAGGACCAAATCATATTGCCACCATCATCATCATCATTTTTGTGTCCATTCACATTTTTGAGAAACAAACTAGACACATATTCATTCATGTCCTTTCTAGATTGCTCATAACCTGTCTAATATGACAACGTTTTCCATAAGATAATTCATTCGATCCAACACTCAAGATGTGTAGTACAATGAAGATAGCGAGAAAATGAAGCTGACTTGTTGGATTCTGACCAGCCAGTAGCCCCCTCACCAGAGCCGTCATCTTAATCCTCTCCGGCTAGCACCCAAAAGCGGTTGCTAGCCGGATTGGATCCTAATTTGTGGCCCGAGCGAGGCCTGTCGAGCGGTGGTACGTCGGCACGGAGCATGGGGAGCGACAGGGAGCTACTGTAGTCTCGTTGCCACATGGGATCCCTCGAGTCATCGACTTCCTCGGTTGTGCCACCATCCCATTGTCGTCAGTCAAAATTGGCATCAGCTTCATGCCTGCTGACGAGAGCGCCATGACCACCTCCACTGCCTCCTTCATCGGAGCAAGAGGGTGGTGGTTAGCGATTTGAATGCCGCCCACTTCATCTGTTGTGTAGGAATCTCCAAGTCCGCCTCATCCGGCCCAAAGCAAGACCTCGAGCGGATACCTCGCCTTGCATCCCTAGATCAGACGAGCCTATTCCTCCTCGTTCACCTCCTCAGCTAGCGCCTTCGCCTCCTGGTTTAGATTGCTTTTGGTCTTCTACCACGAACGGATCACGCGGAATCGCACCAGCTTCCACGCATCGCCGCCCGCGAGCATCACTATCTTCTCTTCCCCCGCTGATACGTCCATTTTGCATCATGCTTTTATATTGATATTCGTTGCATTATGGGTTGTTATTATACATTATGGTACAATACTTATACCTTTTCTCTCTTATTTTATAAGGTTTACACAAAGATGGAGAATGCTAGCAGCTGAAATTCTGGACCGGAAAGGAGCAAATTTGAGAGACCTATTCTGCACAACTCCAAAAGTCCTGAAAACTTACGGAGAATTATTTTGGAATATATAAAAAAATATTAGGCGAAGAAAATACCAGAGGGGACCCACCAGGTGGCCACAAGCCTGGGGTGCACGTCCTACCCCCTGGGCGCTCCCCTAGGGCTTGTGGCCCCCTAGCAGGTCTCCGGTGCCCATCTTCTGCTATATGGTGGCTTTTGACCTAGAAAAAAATAGAAGAAAGCTTTCGGGACAAAGCGCCGCTGTCTCAAGGTGGAACCTGCGCAGAACCAATCTAGGGCTCTGGCGGAGCTATTTTGCCGGGGAAACTTCCCTCCCGGAGGGGGGAATCGAAGCCATCGTCATCACCAACGATCCTCTCATCAAGAGGGGGTCAATCTCCATCAACATCTTCACCAGCACCATCTCCTCTCCAAACTCTAGTTCATCTCTTGTATCTGATCTTTGTCCCAAAACCTCAGATTGGTACCTGTGGGTTGCTAGTAGTGTTGATTAATCCTTGTAGTTGATGCTAGTTGGTTTATTCGGAGGAAGATCATATGTTCAGATCCTTAATGATATTTATTACCCCTCTGATTATGAACATGAATATGCTTTGTGAGTAGTTACGTTTGTTCCTGAGGACATGGAAGAAGTCTTGTTATAAGTAATCATGTGAATTTGGTCTTCGATATTTTGATGAGATGTATGTTGCCTTTCCTCAGTGGTGTTATGTGAACATCGACTACATGACACTTCACCATGATTTGGGCCTAGGGGAAGGCATTGGGGAGTAATAAGTAGATGATGGGTTGCTAGAGTGACAGAAGCTTAAACCCTAGTTTATGTGTTGCTTCGTAAGGGGCTAATTTGGATCCACATGTTTCATGGTATGATTACATTTATCTCAATTCTTCTTTCGTAGTTGTGGATGCTTGCGAGAGGGGTTAACCATAAGTGGGAGGCTTGTCCAAGTAAGGACAACACCCAAGCACCGGTCCACCCACATATCAAATTATCAAAGTAACAAACGTGAATCATATGAGTATGATGAAAACTAACTTGACAGTAATTCCCATGTGTCCTCGGGAACACTTTGCTTTATATAAGAGTTCGTCCAGGCTTGTCCTTTGCTACAAAAAGGATTGGGCCACCTTGCTACACCTTTTTTACACTTGTTACTTGTTACCCGTTACGAATTATCTTATCACAAAACTATCTGTTATCGATAATTTCAGTGCTTGCAGAGAATACCTTGCTAAAAACCACTTGTCATTTCCTTCTGCTCCTCGTTGGGTTCGACACTCTTACTTATCGAAAGGATGACGATAGATCCCATATACTTGTGGGCCATCAAGACTCTTTTCAGGTGGCGTTGCCGAGGAGTGAAGCGCCTTTGGTAAGTGGAATTTGGTAAGGAAACATTTATATGGTGTGCTGAAATTTACTGTCACTTGTTATTATGGAAAATCATCCTTTGAAGGGTTTGTTGGGTTTATATTCACCCCGAGCAGAAGAGCAAAGAGTTTCCCCTCAACCTACTAGACCTACTGAAAATATTTATTATGAAATTCCTCCGGGTATGATAGAGAAACTGCTAGTTAATCCTTATGTAGGAGACAGAACAATACATCCTGATATGCATCTAATCTATGTGGATTATTTAAGCTTGCAGGTTTGCCCGAGGATGAAGTCAAGAAGAAGTTCTTCCCTTTATCTTTGAAGGAGAAGGCATTGACATGGTATAGGCTATCTGATGATATTGGGACATGGAATTACAACCGATTGAAATTGGAATTATATATATAGTTTTTGGCCTCGTGAAGGAGAAAGTATTGCTCAAGCTTGGGGAGGATTAAGTCAATGTTATATTCATGCCCCAATCATGAGATCTCAAGAGAAATTATTATTTAGAATTTTTATGCTTGGCTTTCTCATAATGATCAATCCATGCTCGATACTTCTTGTACTGGTTCTTTTATGAAGAAGACTATTGAATTCAAATGTGATTTATTGAAAATAATTAAACGCAAATCTGAAGATTGGGAACTCGAGGAAGGTAAAGAGTCAGGTATAAACCTTAATTTTGATTGTGTTAAATCTTTTATGAATACCAATGCTTTTCATTAATTTAGCACTAAATATGGACTTGACTTTGAGATAGTAGCTTCTTTCTGTGAATCATTTGCTACTCATGTTGATCTCCCTAAGGAGAAATGGTTTAAATACCATCCTCCCATTGAAGTAAAAATAGTGGAACCTATTAAAGCTAAAGAGGAAATTATTACTTATAATGTTGATCCTATTGTTCCTACTGCTTATATTGAGAAGCTACATTTCCCTGTTAGAATAAAGGAACATGCTAAAGCTTCAGCTGTGGCACCCCGGCTCAGAGGAATTGGAACACCCCATATTCCAGCCCAGAGATCAAGTCTTCTGGAATACAACACTGCTTGACATAGAGCAAATCATCTCTTATTACAAAGGATAATGGTACAAAGGTCTGATGTTACAAAGTATCACATCTGCACGGTGACACTACGCCTGCCAAGGTAGCTCTATGCTTCTAGCAGCGGAACAATACTAAGGTAGCTCTACGCCTGCCAAGGTAGATACTTCTAGCAGCGGAATACTTCTAGCAGCGGAACAACGACGAAGGTGGTGAACTCCACTCCGTAGGGACTCTGGCTGGGACACGATCTAGCCCGCACGAACGGAAACCTTGACAAGCAAACAAACACGGCATCGCCTACAAATCTGGCATGGCACGCCAGGTCAGTACATTGAATGTACTTGCAAGCTCACAACAACCAAAAGCATCAAGGCAAGACAATAGCATAGCATTAATATGTTAAGTTACTAACAACTACGATGATGAGGAAACAATACTAAGCATGATATGAAACTACTAATGAACCAACATCTCGGATCTCATGAACCAACTCACTCTTGGCTATCCGGCCAAGCAATATATCACCTTGATCACCTCATGATCAATACCTCCACATGATCACCGCGTGACCACATCACAAACATAATGATCATCCTCAAGATCATCCCAACATCATCATTGACATCATGCCAAACTATTACTGCTCACAAAATCAACATATAAGTCATCTAAAAAGTCATCTATAAGTCATTCCATCATGTGAGTGTTGATTGAGCGGTGTGACCTAGTACAAACTGTGCCCATGACCGAGGACGTGGCTATCGATAGATTAAACACACTTTGCAGAGGTTAGCACACTATACTCGCATCATAGAACCCATGGCCTCGTGCTCCCATTCAGGTGGACAAACGACGTCCCTACAATACCAGTCTACTGGAATGACACTCTCCCAGCCACTCCGACAAACTCCCCTTGGGGCTTAGTCCTGGGTGGCCCTGATGTCACCTTGTGACATCCAACGGCCACCGTGGTGGCAAAAACAAAAACGGTCCCAAACGGGGACAAAGGACCCTACAACTACGGGCACACAAGGTTATCGCCGCCTATCGGGCCAGGATAGCACGCACGCATAACCTTCCCTAGTTGGAGGCACCGACGAGAGGCATAACAATAGACCGCATTAGGGTCTTCCCATAAAAGCAAATGTGGTTGCACTGGAAAAGCCCGGTTCGGTGGCACCTAACCAACGAAATGACGGAATTTGTCACCAAGATAAATCTGTGATAACTGTTGTTCTAAATATCACACCATCATGTGATCCAAGCTAAAGCAATATCCAACAAATGTTCCAGAGCATACTATCATCATATCAAAATACTCCGAGGACAACATATCACTACTATCATGATGAACCCAAGTATGATGCTACTAAACCAATAGTAAGAGAAAGATAGCTAACCATAGATCAACATGATAGCAGCATATCCAAAGTAATACTACAAATCATAATATCAAATACTATCATGATGAAAAAATAATAATAGCCACTAATAATCCAATGGCAACATGTCATACTCATAAACTGCAAAACATTAGTCCTTGAAATCCAAGCATCATCATGGCAATAACAAGATCAAACATCACCCCAAGAAATGCCATGAATATATCATACATAACTAATGCAATATTTTAAATAAGTTCAAATAAATAAACCATATGAAGAGATAGTTAACCATATGATCTTCACCTGGCCGTTCAGTCAAACTTGCTGGGAGAAACTTCATATGATCTGGCCTACATTCTACTTAAGACTTGATCTGGTCCATCGGACACAAGAGGATGGGCATAATCCCCTCTTCATTGAACTCTTCCTCACGACAGCGTGGAGTTTGTGGAAGGAATGAAACAACAAGCATTTCAGAGGGATCTACCCTCACTACAAAGAAAGACACATCCGTGACATTTTGGGCCAAACAAAAAAAAATCTGTCATACTTATGACACTTCTATGACGATAATTGTGACAAAAAACGGTATCATCATAGATGTGGTGGGCTCCAATTTCTATGACAAAAATTCATGACAGAAACTGGGCTTTTCGTCCTGGGCGGGCCGGAGACGCAGCTGCATGACATTCTTTGGGCCGTCCATGACGGAAAAAACCATGGTAGAAGCGAGGGCGAGGAAAATATTGGGGAGTTCTCGGTTATGGTGGGTGGTCGAGGGCGAGCGATGCGCATTTCTCTCGTACCGTACGCGCGTGGGTGCGATGCCTTGGGCTCTAACTAAACCCGAGTGAGGCGTCGCCTAACTGAACCCGAGCGATTGCATTGCAGGCTACACATTACTGAACCCGAGCGATCGAGCGATTCCTTTGCTACTGCTGCTAACTGAAGCCGACCGATGCTGCCTCTGGATGAACAGTGAGCGTTGCTGGGGGGTTTGGATGAACAGTTCCCGGTGGGGGTTGGATGAACAGGACCCCGTGGTGTTGCCGCTGGATGAACAGGACCCCGATCGATCGAGCCGGTTGGGCGTGGATGAACAGGACCCCGTGGAGGGCTGGATGAACAAGACCCTGTGGAGGGAAGGTTGAACAGTAGCCGGCAGAGGGCTGATTGAACAGTAGCCGGTGGAGGGCTGGATGAACAATAGCCGGTGGAGGGGTGGTTGAACAGGACCCCGTGGCGAGGGCTGGTTGAACAGTAGCCGGTGGAGAAGTGCGCGGTAGAGGCTGGATGAACAGGAGCCCGTGGATGAACAGTCGCAGGTGGAGGCCGGAGGAGGTCGATGATGGATGAAAAGTAGCCCGTGGAGGCTGGAGGAGGTCGACGGTGGAGATGAACAGTATCCCGTTGTCAGGACCCCGATCCTAAGTCACACCGATCTAGCATGTAACACATCATATCACTTTGCGGCCTCACGCACGGTATTCCCACGGGTGCCACCTTACCTGGCCCGGGACCGTTTGCGCCTTTTGGCTCACGTATATGATAGTGCCGCTAGCATCCATATGACAAAGAACCCGGGGCTGACATGGCTAGTCGTGAACCCGAAGTGGCACTAACTTACAGGGACAGGCATACATGACCCAACAACGAACGTGTCAGTCATCAGCGAGTGAATCCAGGCTGTAGCACTGGGCTAGCAGGACTCCGGTGAACCGGGCTGTAGCACTGGGCTAGCAGGACTCCGGTGAACCGGGCTGTAGCGGGCTAACAGGACTCCGAAATTCATCGCGTGACATTTCCCCGAGGGGACAGACACAGGAACGAAGAAGGACACATGCCGGCCAGCCTAAGTGTTCCGGAGCAGTAGCAAGCACCATGGCTCAGTGGAAACACTAGGAGACATTTCCCGGTAAGAGAGGCAACTAAGGATAAACAACTAGATAGTCAGATCCCACACATACCAAGCATTTCAATAACATACACACAATATGCTCGATATGTGCAAATACAACATGGCATCACAACATGACTCTACGACTCAAGTATTTTATTCAATAGGCTCCGAGGAGCGAGATATTACAATCATGGGTCTCATGACCCAACATTCAGAGCAAACAAGTCAAGCACAAGCAGAAGCTTAACATGTCTGAGTACAGACATCTACAAATGAAGAAGGCTGAGAAGCCTGACTGTCTATCAGATCCTGCCGAGGGCACAAGATCGTAGCTGAGGTAACAAGCTAAACGTCGAAGTCCATGCGTTACTACTAGCAAGACTGAAGTCTCTCTGCAAAAACATAAATTAAGCAACATGAGTACAAATGTACCCAGCAAGACTTACATCAGATCTAACTACATATGCATCATTATCAACAAGGGGATGGTGGGGTTTAACTGCAGCAAGCCAGCTTTGACTCGGTGGCTATCCTAAACTACGACTGCAAGTAACTCTTTTGAGGTGGCGCACATGAGTCCACATATTCACCATATCAATACACCACTATGGATCCGCTCCCGCCTCCCTACGAGAACGCCATCCATAGCACTCACGCTTATCTTGCGTATTTTAGAGTATCCACTTTCACTTGTCTATGAACTGTACAGGCAACCCAGAAGTCCTTTACCGCGGACATGGCTATTTGAATAGATCATATTAACCCTGCAGGGGTGTACTTCTTCACACACGCTCTCACCACTTACCGCCGTTTACACGACATGTACTCGACAACCTTCAAGCGGAAGCCCAGCGAGGGTGTCGGCCACGACCTGACTAACCACACAAGTCTCTCGTCCAGGTTTATCGCCTATTCGGTTTCCATCCGCAAGGAGATCCGTCCGGGGTGTTGCTCACGGCCCCAAACGATGTGAGCAGGGTTCCCAAGCCCACCATCCGGGTGCCACTTGGTACACCGTGCCACTGTGCCTAGTCTGTCCCAAGCCCACCTGTATCGGGTGCCACTTGGTAGACTACTAACACTACCTACAAACACCAGAAACTAGTTGCAACTCCTAGACAGAGATCATGTTGATTAATAAGTCGAGAGGGGTCGAGTTACCGGAACCCAATGTGTGGTAGTAACTGTTCATGGATCACAAACACAGAACTCAGTTCCTGAGGACGGCTGCAATGAGACAACCCACCATGTACTCCTACATGGCCTCTCACCGCTACCTTTACCAAATCGTGTTCACACACTTAGCTCACACACAGTAGGACATGTTCACACACCTCTGATTCATCCCCGATGAATCAGACCTGACACAACTCTAAGCAATAGCAGGCATGACAACAAGCATGATTGAGTAGGCACATCAGGGCTCAAACAACTCCTACTCATGCTAGTGGGTTTCATCTATTTACTGTGGCAATGACAGGTCATGCAAAGGATAAAGGGGTTCAGCTACCGCAGCAAGTAACAGATGAATCGGTGTTGTCCTAATGCAGTAAAAGAGAGCAGGGGCGAGAGAATGGGATTTTATCGGAATGAACAAGGGGGTTTTGCTTGCCTGGCACTTCTGAAGATAGTATAGTTCTTCATCGGTGTCATCGATCACATCGTCGGTACACGTCTACTGAGAGGGGACAAGCACCGACAAACAAAGAAGAAACACAATCAATGCAATGCAACAATATGATGCATGAATGTGACATGGCAATATGCTGTGGTTTGAGCTAATGCAGCTAGCAACAAAGTTAAATGAAGTTGGTTTGAACCCTAAGTTCAAATCCAAACTCCATATGTGAAATTCAAATGCCATTTACATGATTGGTCCTAAACAGCAGCTATAAGTTGTTCTAACATGCATGCAAATGGTACAGATGGACAGATTGAATTTTTCTGATAATTTTTCATATATAAATTATTTAATTTGGAGTTACGGTTGAATTACTATGAATTTTAGAAGTTTGCAACATTTTCTGGAATTTCCTGTAAAAGAATAAATCCAGAAAATGATTTACTGCGTCAGCATGACGTCACTATGATGTCAGCAGGTCAACAACAGTGGTCTAGGTCAAACCTGACCAGTGGGGTCCACTGGTCAGTGACACAGTGCTGTTCAGTGTCAATGACAGGTGGGGCCAGGTCAACGGCCACGTCAGCCGGGTCAGCACTGACTTGTGGGGTCGGCCAACGCTGAGGTGGTAAAGGTCAAACAGACCGGTGGGGCCATGGTCATTAGCTTAAATTAAATAGGGAATAACCCTGTGGTTAATTAATGGGTGGGGCCCGTCTGTCAGTGTCTGTTTGGGAGGGATTAGTGGTGATTAGCCTTAATTAAGCGACCACGTCAGCGGTCGACGCCGGCGACCAAAAGCACGGCAGTGGCTCGCCGGAGATGCTCGGGTTTGAGCTACGGGCGGCTAAATGAAGCGCGGAAGGGCTTGCTGGAACGCCCGCGGAGCGGCGCATCCAACGGTGGTAGCGGTTTGCGCGGGGGTGGGCTCTAGCAGCGGCGACAACGAAGTCAGCGGCGGCCAGAGCTCGGGTGCTCGCGGATTTGGCGCTACAGGGCACGACAGGGCGAACCAATGGGTGCTGCAGGTTCATAGGAGCGCGGCGAGCACGCTGGTGATGCTCGGGCGAGCGGACGAGCTCAGGAGCATGGAGCTCGTCGGCCGTGGCGGCGGCGAGCTTCGGCGGAGGTGGGGGATGGAGCTAGAGCAAAAACGCGAGCAAGAGAGGAGGGGGAGTCGGTCCGTGAGCTCACAGCGGTTGCACAACGCGTCTCAGTGGGCTCGGGGGAGGTCGGACGACGTCGGGGCATTGCTGGCGATCTCGGAGGCCGGAGTTGAATATGATGGTGGTGGCGGCGTTGCGGGCCTCCTGCGGTCGCGTGTTTTGCCGTGTGGCTCCACGGCATGGGGGCGAAGCTAGCGAGCCGGACTGCGAGGCAAGGCGTGCGCGGTGGCTGCGGTGGCGGTGAACGGCGGCGACGGGCTCGCTCGGGTGGCTGCGGCGCGAGCGCTGGGGGGAGAGGGAGGAACCAGAGAGGGGGGAAAGACGCAGGGGGTGCTAGGCGTCTCCAGGCGCGGACAGTCTCGAAGGGGAGGCCGCCAGCACGAAGCAGGAGGTGGAAACCTCAGGTGCGTGCGCGGGCGACACGCCTCTGCCTACTGGCAGAGGTTGAAGACGGTGGGAAGTTGGGCTGGCCTCAGCCACAGTGCTGGGCCAGGTGGGGCGCTAGGTGGGCTCAAGGTAAGTCCAGGTAAACCTTTTCCTCCTTATTTTCTTATTTGTTTTCTGTTTTGTTTGTTTGTTTTTAAACTTTGCCACTGTTTAAATTCCAAAACAGATTCTAAACAGTGCCAAATATCCTCTGGGTATTTCTATGTTTCTGAATGGACTAATCCAAAGCACATAAAATGTTCCAAGGTATTTGAAAATATATTCTATATATATTATGAATATAATTCCAAATGCAAATAGAATAATGATTTAAATTCAGTGCCAAAAATATTCCTCAAAAATGTTCATTATTTTTGGTTTGGTGCAAAACCTTTGCCAAAGTATAACGAACATTATTTAAGGCCATTTTGGAAATACTGAATGCATTTTCCAGGGTTCTTTACCCTTCTCTTAAAATTGTGAGGCTTGGAAAATTCCCTCAATTCAAATTCCTTGAATTTAAACATGATGCAACACTAGATGCTAGCACTTGGCATTAACAGAACTAGGGACGTGACACCCGTGGAGTCCCGTTTTGCGGTAAGCCACACCCCTCCCGATGAACAGGACCCTCGTTTCGACCGTAGATTTCCAACACAAGTCCGTTTCCTCCGTTTTGCGGTACGTCACACCCCTCCCGATCAACAGGACCCTGTTTTGACCGTAGGAGGTCCAACAGAAGTTCGTTTCCTCCGTTTTGCGGTACGCCATACCCCTCCTGATGAACAGGATCCCGTTTCGACTGTGGCCGGTCGAACACAAGGCTGTTTCCTCCGTTCTATGGTACGCCAGGCCTCGTTTCTATCGTCTGTTCCGTCCAAGCCCTCCCGATGAACACAACGACGCATTCCATTCCGACCCAGCCGGTTGGCTCCCCATGAACACGACGACGACGCAGTTTCTCCGTTCTGACCCAGCCATGTACACGAGCCCTAGCTGTACGTATGCACGAGTAGGCGTTCGAGAACACGCCCGTATGTACGTACATGGCCATATTTTCTTTCTTGCACCCTGACCGTTGTGCGTACGTGTACATGCTACGTGTGCGCCTCTACTATGACACGTGCGCGCCTCTACATTGACCAGTATGTACGTACATGTTCGTGACCAGAATGACAATGCTACATACGCTTAGACCAGGTGGGTCCCAACTGTCAGGCACTTCCTTGCGTGCGAAGATGTAGCTGGTGGGTCCCAACAGTCAGGGGGTGAATCATTTTTTTTGCCCGGACACACTTCCTTGCGTGTGAAGATGTAGCTGGTGGGTCTCAGCAGTCAGGGGGGAAACATTTTTTTTTGCGAAATACAGTGGCCCGTCCTATGGGTCCCTGCTGTCAGGTGGAGGAATAATTATTTTGTGCATAATAAGGAGCCAATTCCTTGCGGCTGCCGTGGACCCAGTTGTCAGCCTATCAACGTACAATACTCTTCCGATGGAAATCGTTCCTTGACCATGTTGACCACGCCGCGCCGAGAGCACCAGGGCGGTGGATGACAGGGATGCCTAGGAAGGGGACGATGCGGAGCATGGGAAGACGCGACAGTGGATGCCCACGCATAGAGGAGTACGAGGGTTCATTGGTTTGGCTGCGGTGTGAGGCTGCCGTCACCGCAGAATAATAGGGGGTGTGGGTGAGTAGAGGGATGGTCTGGCCAGCGGTGGGAGTAGTAGGGGGTGGTGAGGCCTCCGAGGCATCACAGCCGGCCATGGGAGGCAGGAGCACGCGGCACGACCGACGCTGGTTGGGGCGGCTGGAGCAAGAAGACCAGAGGTTGAAGAAGCACTACGGCCGTTGGACGGACATCGTACAGTCACTGGAGCTAGAATCGTTCATACATTGACTAAGTTGACAAAGCCCTCCGTCCCCATCAACTTAGTATGCCCACAAGTCAGCCTCCCACTATGGTGGGTCCCAGCTGGCAGGGGGGTATTCATTTTTTTGTGCACAATAAGGAGGCACTTCCTTGCGTGCGAAGATATAGCTGGTGGGTCCGACCTGTCAGCGTAGGGAACAATTTTTCCGTGAAATACAGAGGCCCTTCCGGTGGGTCCCAGATGTCAGGCGGAGGAATCATTATTTTGCACGTAATAAGGGGGCATTTCTTTGTGTGCGGCCGTGGACCCAGCTGTCAGCCTCTCCACGTATAGTCCACTTCTGATGGATGTCTTTTGTCGACCATGTTGACCACGCTGCGTCGAGAGCACCAGGGCGGTGGATGACGGTGAGGCCTACGGAGGGAACGGAACGGAGCCGGGGAAGACACGGCAGTGGCTGCCCACGCGGTGGAGAGTATGAGGGTTGACTGGTTCGGCTGCCGTCGCCGAAAAATAACAGGAGGTGTGGGTGAGTAGAGGGATAGACATGCCAGGGATGCGAGTATGGTGGGGCCGTGATGAAGGAAATATGCCCTAGAGGCAATAATAAAGTTATTATTTATTTCCTTATATCATGATAAATGTTTATTATTCATGCTAGAATTGTATTAACCGGAAACATAATACATGTGTGAATATATAGACAAACAGAGTGTCATTAGTATGCCTCTACTTGACTAGCTTGTTAATCAAAGATGGTTATGTTTCCTAACCATAGACAAAAGAGTTGTTATTTGATTAACGGGATCACATCATTAGTTGAATGATCTGATTGACATGACCCATACCTTTAGCTTAGCACCCGATCGTTTAGTATGTTGCCATTGCTTTCTTCATGACTTATACATGTTCCTATGACTATGAGATTATGTAACTCCCATTTACAAGAGGAACACTTTGTGTGCTACCAAACGTCACAACGTAACTGGGTGATTATAAAGGTGATCTACAGGTGTCTCCAAAGGTACTTGTTGGGTTGGCGTATTTCGAGATTAGGATTTGTCACTCCAAATGTCGGAGAGGTATCTCTGGGCCCTCTCGGTAATGCACATCACATAAGCCTTGCAAGCATTGCAACTAATGAGTTAGTTGCGAGATGATGTATTACGGAACGAGTAAAGAGACTTGCCGGTAACGAGATTGAACTAGGTATTGGATACCGACGATCGAATCTCGGGCAAGTAACATACCAATGACAAAGGGAACAACGTATGTTGTTATGCGGTCTGACCGATAAAGATCTTCGTAGAATATGTAAAAACCAATATGGGCATCCAGGTCCCGCTATTGGTTATTGACCGGAGACGTGTCTCGGTCATGTCTACATTGTTCTCAAACCGTAGGGTCCGCACGCTTAAGGTTTCGATGACAGTTATATTATGAGTTTATAAGTTTTGATGTACCGAAGGAGTTCGGAGTCCCGGATGAGATCGGGGACATGACGAGGAGTCTCGAAATGGTCGAGACGTAAAGATCGATATATTGGACGACTATATTCGGACATCAGAAAGGTTCCGAGTGGTTCAGGTATTTTTCGGAGTACCGGGGAGTTACGGGAATATGGGGGAGAAGTATTGGGCCTTATTGGGCCATACGAAAAAGAGAGAGGGGCTGCCTAGGGCAGGCCGCGCGCCCCCCAAGGCCTAGTCCGAATTGGACTAGGGGGAGGGGCTGCACCCCCTCCTTCCTTCCCTTCTCTTTTCCCCTTCCTTGTCTCCTACTCCTACTACATGGAAGGACTCCTAGTTGGACTAGGAAAAGGGGAATCCTACTCCCGGTGGGAGTAGGACTCCCTAGGGCGCGCCATAGAGAGGGCCGGCCCTCCCCTCCTCCACTCCTTTATATACGGGGGCAGGGGGCACCCCATGAACACACAAGTTGATCTTCGTGATCGTTCCTTAGCCGTGTGCGGTGCCCCCCTCCACGATACTACACCTCGGTCATATTGTAGCGGTGCTTAGGCGAAGCCCTGCGACGGTTGAACATCAAGATCGTCACCACGCCATCATGCTGACGGAACTCCTCCCTGAAGCTTTGCTGGATCGGAGCTCGGGGTGCGTCATCGAGCTGTACGTGTGTCAAGAACTCGGAGGTGCCGGAGTAACGGTGCTTGGATCGGTTGGACCGGGAAGACGTACGACTACTTCCTCTACGTTGCGTCAACGCTTCCGCTTCGGTCTACGAGGGTACGTAGACAACACTCTCCCCTCTCGTTGCTATGCATCACCATGATCTTGCGTGTGCGTAGGAAATTTTTTGAAATTACTACGTTCCCCAACAGTGGCATCCGAGCCTAGGTTTTATGCGTTGATGTTATATGCACGAGTAGAACACAAGTGAGTTGTGGGCGATACAAGTCATACTGCTTACCAGCATGTCATACTTTGGTTCGGCGGTATTGTTGGATGAAGCGGCCCGGACCGACATTACGCGTACGCTTACGCGAGACTGGTTTTACCGACCGTGCTTTGCACACAGGTGACTAGCGGGTGTCAGTTTCTCCAACTTTAGTTGAACCGAGTGTGGCTACGCCCGGTCCTTGCGAAGGTTAAAACAACACCAACTTGACGAACTATCGTTGTGGTTTTGATGCGTAGGTAAGAACGGTTCTTGCTCAGCCCGTAGCAGCCACGTAAAACTTGCAACAACAAAGTAGAGGACGTCTAACTTGTTTTTGCAGGGCATGTTGTGATGTGATATGGTCAAGACGTGATGAGATATAAGTTGTTGTATGAGATGATCATGTTTTGTTGAAGTTATCGGCAACTGGCAGAAGCTCAATGGTTGTCTCTCTATTGCATAAGATGCAAGTGCCAAATAATTGCTTTACTTTATCGCTATGCGATAGCAATAGTTGCAAGAGCAATAGTTGGCGAGACGACCATGTGACGACACATTGATATAGATCAAGATGATGAAGATCATGGTGTCGTGCCGGTGACGATAGAGATCATGACAGTACTTTGGAGATGGAGATCAAAGGCGCAAGATGATCATGGCCATATCATGTCACATATTTTGATTGCATATGATGTTTATCTGTTATGCATCTTATCTTGCTTTGATTGACGGTAGCATTTTAAGATGATCTCTCACTAAATTATCAAGAAGTGTTCTCCCTGAGTATGCACCGTTGCCAAAGTTCGTCGTGCCCAGACACCACGTGATGATCGGGTGTGATAAGCTCTACGTCCATCTACAACGGGTGCAAGCCAGTTTTGCACACGCGGAATACTCAGGTTAAACTTGACGAGCCTAGCATATGCAGATATGGCCTCGGAACACGGAGACCGAAAGGTCGAGCGTGAATCATATAGTAGATATGATCAACATAGTGATGTTCACCATTGAAAGCTACTCCATTTCACGTGATGATCGGTTATGGTTTAGTTGATTTGGATCACGTGATCACTTAGAGGATTAGAGGGATGTCTATCTAAGTGGGAGTTCTTAAGTAATATGATTAATTGAACTTAAATTTATCATGAACTTAGTCCTGGTAGTATTTGCAAATTATGTTGTAGATCAATAGCTCGCGTTGTTGCTTTCATATGTTTATTTTGATATGTTCCTAGAGAAAATTGTGTTGAAAGATGTTAGTAGCAATGATGCGGATTGGATCCGTGATCTGAGGTTTATCCTCATTGCTGCACAGAAGAATTATGTCCTTGATGCACCGCTAGGTGACAGACCTATTGCAGGAGCAGATGCAGACGTTATGAACGTTTGGCTAGCTCAATATGATGACTACTTGATAGTTTAGTGCACCATGCTTAACGGCTTAGAATCGGGACTTCAAAGACGTTTTGAACGTCATGGACCATATGAGATGTTCCAGGAGTTGAAGTTAATATTTCAAGCAAATACCCGAGTTGAGAGATATGAAGTCTCCAACAAGTTCTATAGCTAAAAGATGGAGGAGAATCGCTCAACTAGTGAGCATGTGCTCAGATTGTCTGGGTACTACAATCGCTTGAATCAAGTGGGAGTTAATCTTCCAGATAAGATAGTGATTGACAGAATTCTCTAGTCACCATCACCAAGTTAGTAGAACTTCGTGATGAACTATAGTATGCAAGGGATGATGAAAATGATTCCCGAGTTTTTCATGATGATGAAATCGATGAAGGTAGAAATCAAGAAAGAACATCAAGTGTTGATGGTTAACAAGACCACTAGTTTCAAGAAAAGGGCAAAGGGATAGAAGGGAACTTCAAGAAGAACGGCAAGCAAGTTGCTGCTCAAGTGAAGAAGCCCAAGTCTGGACCTAAGCCTGAGACTAAGTGCTTCTACTGCAAAGGGACTGGTCACTGGAAGCAGAACTACCCCAAGTATTTGGCGGATAAGAAGGATGGCAAAGTGAACAAAGGTATATTTGATATACATGTTATTGATGTGTACTTTACTAGTGTTTATAGCAACCCCTCGGTACTTGGTACTGGTTCAGTTGCTAAGAGTAGTAACTCGAAACGGGAGTTGCAGAATAAACAGAAACTAGTTAAGGGTGAAGTGACGATGTGTGTTGAAAGTAGTTTCAAGATTGATATGATCATCATCGCACACTCCCTATACTTTCGGGATTAGTGTTGAACCTAAATAAATGTTATTTGGTGTTTGCGTTGAGCATGAATATGATTTGATCGTGTTTATTGCAATACGGTTATTCATTTAAGTAAGAGAATAAACTGTTGTTCTGTTTACATGAATAAAACCTTATATGGTTACACACCCAATGAAAATGGTTCATTGGATCTCGATCGTAGTGATACACATATTCATAATATTGAAACCAAAAGATGCAAAGTTAATAATGATAGTGCAACTTATTTGTGGCACTGCCGTTTAGGTCATATTGGTGTAAAGCGCATGAAGAAACTCCATGCTGATGGGATTTTGGAATCACTTGATTATGAATCACTTGATGCTTGCGAACCATGCCTCATGGGCAAGATGACTAAGACTCCGTTCTCCGGAACAGTGGAGCGAGCAACTGACTTATTGGAAATAATACATACTGATGTATGCGATCCGATGAGTGTTAAGGCTCGCGGCGGGTATCGTTATTTTCTGACCTTCACAGATGATTTGAGCAGATATGGGTATATCTACTTGATGAAACATAAGTCTGAAACATTTGAAAAGTTCAAAGAATTTCAGAGTGAAGTGGAAAATCATCGTGACAAGAAAATAAGGTTTCTACGATCTGATCGCGGAGACAAATATTTGAGTTACGAGTTTGGTCTTCAATTAAAACAATGTGGAATAGTTTCACAAATTCATGCCACCTGGAACACCACATCATAATGGTGTGTCCGAACGTCATAACCGTACTTTATTGGATATAGTACAATCTATGATGTTTCTTACCGATTTACCAATATCGTTTTGGGATCATGCATTAGAGACAGCTGCATTCACGTTAAATAGGGCACCATCTAAATCCATTGAGACGACACTATATGAACTGTGGTTTAGCAAGAAACCAAAGTTGTCGTTTCTTAAAGTTTGGGGTTGTGATACTTATGTGGAAAAGTTTCAACCTGATAAGCTCGAACCCAAATCGGAGAAGTGCGTCCTCATAGGGTACCCAAAGGAGACTGTTGGGTACACCTTCTATCACAGATCTGAAGACAAGACATTCATTGCTGAGAATGGATCCTTTCCAGAGAAGGAGCTTCTCTCGAAAGAAGTGAGTGGGAGGAAAGTAGAACTTGATAAGGTAATTGTACCTTCTCCCTTATTGGAAAGTAGTTCATCACAGAAATCTATTCCTGTGACTACTACACCAATTAGTGAGGAAGCTAATGATGATGATCATGTAACTTCAGATCAAGTTACTACCGAACCTCGTAGGTCAACCAGAGTGAGATCCGCACCAGAGTGGTACGGTAATCCCATTCTGGAGGTCATGTTACTTGATCATGACGAACCTACGAACTATGAGGAAGCGATGATGAGCCCAGATTCCGCAAAATGGTTTGAGGCCATGAATTCTGAGATATGATCCATGTATGAGAACAAAGTATGGACTTTGATGGATTTGCCCGATGATCGGCAAACCATAGAAAATAAATGGATCTTCAAGAGGAAGACGGACGTTGATAGTAGTGTTACTATCTACAAAGCTAGACTTGTCGAAAAAGGTTCTTGACAAAGTTCAAGGTGTTGACTACGATGAAATTTTCTCACTCGTAGCGATGCTTAAGTCTGTCCAAATCATGTTAGCAATTGCCGCATTTTTATGAAATCTGGCAAATGGATAAACAAAACTACATTCCTTAATGGATTTAAAGAAGAGTTGTATATGATGCAACCAGAAGGTTTTGTCAATCCTAAAGGTGCTGACAAAATACGCAAGCTCCAGCGATCCATCTATGGACTGGTGCAAGCATCTCGGAGTTGGAATATACGCTTTGATAAGTTGATCAAAGCATATAGTTTTATACAGACTTGCGGTGAAGCCTGTATTTACTAGAAAGTGAGTGGGAGCACTACAACATTTCTGATAAGTATATGTGAATGACATATTGTAGATCGGAAATAATGTAGAATTATTCTGCAAAGCATAAAGGAGTGTTTGAAAGGAGTTTTTCAAAGAAAGACCTCGGTGAAGCTGCTTACATATTGAGCATCAAGATCTATAGAGATAGATCAAGACGCTTGATAAGTTTTTTCAATGAGTACATACCTTGACAAGATTTTGAAGTAGTTCAAAATGGAACAGTCAAAGAAAGAGTTCTTGCCTGTGTTACAAGGTGTGAAATTGAGTAAGACTCAAAACCCGACCACGGCAGAAGATAGAAAGAGAATGAAAGTCATTCCCTATGCCTTGGCCATAGGTTCTATAAAGTATGCCATGCTGTGTACCAGATCTATTGTATACCCTACACTGAGTTTGGCAAGGGAGTACAATAGTGATCTAGGAGTAGATCACTGGACAGCGGTCAAAATTATCCTTAGTGGAATAAGGATATGTTTCTCGATTATGGAAGTGACAAAAGGTTCGTCGTAAAGGGTTACGTCGATGCAAGTTTTGACACCGATCTGGATGACTCTAAGTCTCGATCTAGATACATATTGAAAGTGGGAGCAATTAGCTAGAGTAGCTCCGTGCAGAGCATTGTAGACATAGAAAATTGCAAAATACATAACGGATCTGAATGTGAAAGACCCGTTGACTAAGATTCTCTCACAAGCAAAACATGATCACACCTTAGTACTCTTTGGGTGTTAATCACATAGCGATGTGAACTAGATTACTGAATCTAGTAAACCCTTTGGGTGTTGGTCACATGGCGATGTGAACTATGGGTGTTAATCACATGATGATGTGAACTATCGATGTTAATCACATGGTGATGTGATCTAGATTATTGACTCTAGTGCAAGTGGGAGACTGAAGGAAATATGCCCTAGAGGCAATAATAAAGTTATTATTTATTTCCTTATATCATGATAAATGTTTATTATTCATGCTAGAATTGTATTAACCGGAAACATAATACATGTGTGAATATATAGACAAACAGAGTGTCACTAGTATGCCTCTACTTGACTAGCTTGTTAATCAAAGATGGTTATGTTTCCTAACCATAGACAAAAGAGTTGTTATTTGATTAACGGGATCACATCATTAGTTGAATGATCTGATTGACATGACCCATTCCGTTAGCTTAGCACCCGATCGTTTAGTATGTTGCTATTGCTTTCTTCATGACTTATACATGTTCCTATGACTATGAGATTATGCAACTCCCGTTTACCGGAGGAACACTTTGTGTGCTACCAAACGTCACAACGTAACTGGGTGATTATAAAGGTGCTCTACAGGTGTCTCCAAAGGTACTTGTTGGGTTGGCGTATTTCGAGATTAGGATTTGTCACTCCGAATGTCGGAGAGGTATCTCTGGGCCCTCTCGGTAATGCACATCACATAAGCCTTGCAAGCATTGCAACTAATGAGTTAGTTGCGAGATGATGTATTACGGAACGAGCAAAGAGACTTGCCGGTAACGAGATTGAACTAGGTATTGGATACCGACGATCGAATCTCGGGCAAGTAACATACCGATGACAAAGGGAACAACGTATGTTGTTATGCGGTCTGACCGATAAAGATCTTTGTAGAATATGTAGGAACCAATATGGGCATCCAGGTCCCGCTATTGGTTATTGACCGGAGACGTGTCTCGGTCATGTCTACATTATTCTCGAACCGTAGGGTCCGCACACTTAAGGTTTCGATGACAGTTATATTATGAGTTTAAAAGTTTTGATGTACCGAAGGAGTTCGGAGTCCCGGATGAGATCGGGGACATGACGAGGAGTCTCGAAATGGTCGAGACGTAAAGATCGATATATTGGACGACTATATTCGGACATCGGAAAGGTTCCGAGTGGTTCAGGTATTTTTCGGAGTACCGGGGAGTTACGGGAATACGGGGGAGAAGTATTGGGCCTTATTGGGCCATACGGGAAAGAGAGAGGGGCTGCCTAGGGCAGGCCACGCGCCCCCCAAGGCCTAGTCCGAATTGGACTAGGGGGAGGGGCTGCGCCCCCTCCTTCCTTCCCTTCTCTTTTCCCCTTCCTTGTCTCCTACTCCTACTACATGGAAGGACTCCTAGTTGGACTAGGAAAAGGGGAATCCTACTCCCGGTGGGAGTAGGACTCCCCTAGGGCGCACCATAGAGAGGGCCGGCCCTCCCCTCCTCCACTCCTTTATATACGGGGGCAGGGGGCACCCCATAGACACACAAGTTGATCTTCGTGATCGTTCCTTAGCCGTGTGCGGTGCCCCCCTCCACGATATTACACCTCGGTCATATTGTAGTGGTGCTTAGGCGAAGCCCTGCGACGGCTGAACATCAAGATCATCACCACGCCGTCGTGCTGACGGAACTCCTGTCCGAAGCTTTGCTGGATCGGAGCTCGGGGTGCGTCATCAAGCTGTACGTGTGTCAAGAACTCGGAGGTGCCGGAGTAACGGTGCTTCGATCGGTTGGACCGGGAAGACGTACGACTACTTCCTCTACGTTGCGTCAACTCTTCCGCTTCGGTCTACGAGGGTACGTAGATAACACTCTCCCCTCTCGTTGCTATGCATCACCATGATCTTGCGTGTGCGTAGGAAATTTTTGAAATTACTACGTTCCCCAACACGTGAGTCCTGCCCGGCAGCACTACCGGCCACGGGAGGCGGGAGCAGGCGGTTCCGCCGGCGCTAGTTTGGGCGGCTGGAGCAGGAAGATCAGAGACTGAAGAAGCATGATTGTCGTTAGATTGACATCTAACGGTCTGACGCTGGTAGAGTCGATTGTTGACTAAGTTTCTTTTTGAGAAACCTTGTGTAAGCATGAACTTAGTAGGCCCACAAGTCAGCCTCCAAATCTGTGGCAGACAACATAGAGCCCATTTGCTATTTTCTTTAATAAATTGCAACCCATTCGCTAATTCTTAAGTAATTTATTACAACCCATTTTCTGCCGAGGACCACGGTAAAAAAGTTCAACCTTATTGTGCATATTTCGGTGGAGTCCAAACTGCTGTAATCCCGAAATGATAAAAATAATTAAGAACTTATTGATTTGCCAAAAAAATCATTTTGTTTTTGTAAGCAAATAAGACGTGGGACAATTGAGTTGGTTTAAGGGAAAACCAGTGGTAAAAAAATCAGCGGTAGGAGGGAAAACATCAACAAAAATAAGGATGTAAATATGAAAAGGGAATTTTATGTATTTTAAATATAATGATATGTGTATATGAACTAGTAAAACTATAGGTAGAGATTAGAAAACGGATGTAGGACATGCATTTCAAGAGGAAAATAGAACTGAGTTGTGTGTTTGATTGAGTAAATAAACTGTTTGCGGATGTTGTAAGACAAAATATAACTAATGCTGGCAGGACAGAGGTCTGTAGATACCTACTGGATCTTTGTGCCCCGTTGTCGTCATGGGCTGGGCCTGTTAAAAACAACAGTCTATAGTCCAGTTGAAACTTGCTCGACCTAAAAAAACAATATACCTGCTCAATAAACGAGAGAATTTTGCAAGTACATACTGATAACTAGTATGCAGCAGGGATATTGTTTTTTCATCGTGATAATAAGTGCATGCACTTGTTTAAAAAAATTTGGAGAACTGAGAATTCGAACGGCAGGTGCTTATGCTACCCATCAAATAAAAATTAGGTTCCTAAAAATTCATTTCGAAACAAATGATTCAGCTTTATATCCACATCGACCCTCGGCATGATGGTTGGAAGCAAATGCCAAGTTCATACCAAAAGATCATTAACAACAGTACCAACTTGCGGAAGACAAGGTAGTACAAGTACCAATACCAAACTAACTTATAATCTTTTTACTCCTGGCCCTAGTGTTCGTCTAGTAGAAAATCTTGCAGAGGACCAGCTCCCGCTCCTTCTCTTGCTCCAGGTCCCGGAGGTGGTACTGGTGCATCACCCAGTTGGTCCTCTGCTGGTCGAAGTTCTTGTTGGTGTGCAGCACCAGAATCTTTTTGCTGCCCGTATGCCGGCCGTTGACCATCACCAGCAAGGTATTACCGGTCTTGTGCCACATCGCGTTCATGCCGCACTCCGACTGTATCTTGCGATGCGTCCACGTGCCCCTTTTGAACGCCCTGGAATTGCGCTGGAAGAAATGCTTGCTTAGGCCACTCAGTGTGATACCTGCAGTATTGTCGAATACAGGTTTTAGTGTACGTAGTTGACATTTTTCATAACATTTTTGGCATGTTGCAGTCACTTGTTTCACTTTTTATCAACTGTCAAATTGTAATTGCTTCACTAGGTCTGCATCTAAAAAGAAAAATAGAGCTATAAACAAAGGAATATGTTTGTGCAAGTAGACGTCCGATCGATGTCTTACCTGGAAGTTTCTCAGGATGGGTTTAGCATATGCCATGTTCGCTGTCGATGGTTGGTATGAACAAATTGATGAGAGGGTGAGATCTCGAGCTCCTGATCCGTGGGATCGAACTAGACACCAGCCGGCAGCACCGACCAATCCTTCTTGGACTTGCATTGGTTAATTCCAGTTATATGGTACTCAATGTATGATCAATCGACTGTTTTAAGTGAATGATGAAAGATTTCGACAGATAAGTGGTACTCCAAATCTGAAGTCCAGAATACCCGAACACACCGCCGGGATTCTTGTGTAACCTCACGTGCAGCGTGTTGTCACGGCAATTCAATGTGTGGACATGATGAATAATTTGACCGACGTATACTAGTACTGCTACTATACTACTTACTAGTCATATTTAGTGTCACATTTTAACCATAGGTTGTTTCAAAAAAACATTTTAACCATAGGGTTAACTAACAAGTACGCACTTGAAGCCTAATTGATATGGCTTCTGCACATCATCTCCATCATCATTATCAGTACATCCTACGCAAGTGAGTTAGGATGCACTTGATCCCAGAAAGGTATCTATCCTTCAAACCAGAGGAGTGCTTCAAACCAACAACAGTACATAATATCCAACAAAAGAGGGTCGTGCTACAGCAGCAGAATACATGGCTCAGTCTAGATATCAGTATGAATCAAGTTGTGCATAATTGCTGTTGGCATGAACCACATCGCCGCATGTCGGGTTTGCAAAACCCATCCATCACATGGAAGCTTGATGCCTTTCACACACTGAAGATTATCTGGCAACAAGATGTGTCGACGAATCTCTGGATATGGTGATTCATGAAACCAATGGTATGATGTGTAAACACAGTCCCCCCTAGCGAATGGAAGTTGCATAGCACGGTAATCATCATCGGTGATATGATCGATGATTGGTTGGATGATTGGATAATTGAGCCCGAGGAACATGGAGTGGTTGCCAAGGCTGTAAACCCGCCTCCAGTTGAATACGCCTAGCCCAAAGGAGCTGGGATCTTTCTCGAACACGAAGCAGCCATAGCCATCAATGTCATGAACGCCCCAGGCATTGTACTGCATGTGGTTTGATGTAATGGTTTGGTTAATTTGGTATGTGCATATGAGCATCAAATGACCACCGTCAGCTAAACGAGCGATAAACCACCACCCATCGGCTAGTATGATTCCGGGTTCTGGAATCATGAAGGCCAAAAATAAACAGTCTTGTTCAGAGTATGTGTGGAATTAATATTATTATAATAGTGACACTTATTCTAGCAATATGTCGTGGTCATAATCATACCCCAAGTTCAAAAAATAAGCCAACGGCTTTCATATTCTAGCAATATGTCATGGTTCAAACATCATGTAACAATGAGAGGAAAACAGCTATGACAGAGCCTACCCATATTCTACCATAGCACTTACTACTGTTCTCATATCAACTCTAAGCAATAACATGCGTTGTTATAAAAATCTTGGAAATGAGAGTAACATATAGCAATCATGAGGTTATGCTCATAATATCTATTCTAACAATCATTAGATGCCAATTGTTCTCATATCAACTCTAAAAATAACATGTGTGGTCATAAAAATCTAGGAAATGAGAGAAACATATAACAATGATGTGGTTATAGACATACTATCTATTATAAATTTGTAACAATGAACAGGCAGTCGTATTCATAAGGTAAAGATGAGATGAGATTGAACAATTACACAACGATAGATTCCACCAGTATAGGCAGCTAATCTGTGTGTCGACCGCGTAAATGATGCCATCGCGCACTATAGCATCAGACAGAAATGTTGCCTCAACAGGATTGACGATGAGCCATAACCATGTATGGCGACCGGATTCCAGATAGACTAATCCCATGTTGAACACGGCAATGAGCTTGTAATCCATGTAGTCTTCTGATGGTGTGGGCACTTTGCAGATTAATACAACTTTCAACAAACAGAGGTCGAGCCAAAAGCTTGACACGTCTCGTGCGTAGTAGGCAGGAGTGTCCAGCGGGCCACGAGGCTCGATGGTGGCGGTATCCAATGATGGAAGGGTGATCTCTCACTGGGTGTAGATATCCATGAGACACCACGGACTACCGGATTGGTGGATGAGGACTATCTAGTTGGCCTTCATGCCCGCCCAGTAGTGGTCGCGCATGAAGGACATGTGGACGGGTAGTGGTAGCATGTCGAGGGGCACCACGACAACCTTCGTAGGATTGTCAAGTCGGTGTCTGGGCCACCTACGAGGATTGGGCATCAGTAATCAGGGTGTATTGAAAAGAGCCGGCCGGTTGCAGACGAGTAGATGGTACAAAGACACCAAGCATGCGGCCAGACGGATGGTGCTGAGTAGGTCCATATGATTACAGATCTACTCCAAGAGAACATCAGGGAGGGAATTCGAATCGCGACTCTGCGTGTCAGTCGGTTCTGCCATTGGGGTTTTCGGTGCTTGCGAGCTAGCGGGGAAGAGGATTCGGGCGGGCGAGCGAAGAAGCTTCTCCTTGTGTGGCCGAGCAGTGAGCGAGGGGAAATGGTGTGCGTACGACGATGGGGAAGAGAGGAGTAAGAAGAAGAGAGGAGAAATAAGAGTGAAAGACGGGGAAGAAAGTGCATTAAATCTCAATTCTACTAGTACTACTACCAGGATATACCGTCCTTTGGAGTGTAAATAGTTACACCGATGACATGTGGATCTACCTCATGAGGGCCCATATGTCAGTTAATGGAGGAGAGAGAGGTGCGTAGGCGTATTTGTGTAAGCGTGCTCTACCGGCAAACATGATGGCAGTACTGGGTAAGGCTGATTTAGTTACACCAACACGCTGGTTCAGCTTATTAATTAAGTGTCCCATCTACTGCAGCGTGTATCGTCACTTCACTGCGAAGACTAGTTGAATAGTTCTCTCTGACCGAGATGGGGAATAATGGATCACGAAGACTTCCTATCTACAGTATCCCTACGCCTCTACGCTCACTTCAATCATTTTGCTCCATACGTAGTCACTTGTTGAAATCTCTAGAAAGACAAATACTCCGTATTTGGGAACATACGGGAGGCTTTTACTCCATATTTGGGAACAGAGGGAGTATCACCATATGGAGGGAACAGAGGAAGCTTGAAATATGAACATGTCAATGGGAGGGAGTAAGACTCATGCATGCATGCATGCATGCAACATGCAACACTCACACGTACACATGGATGCAGGCAACACTCACGCACCCATGCGGCACACAGCACACGACGCAACACATACGCTCATGCTCAAGTGCTGAACCTACTCCCTACGTTCGTGAAAGACTGTACATTTAGAGATTTACATATTGACCAGGGCATAACTAACGCCCAAAAGTAGCAGACTTATGTGTGCATGCGACCATTGAGAGAAGAAGATTAAATGAAGGTTGTTGCATGCTGTAATTAAGGATAAACATGTAGCCTATACCTAGAGCACAAGTTGGTGCATTAGTCAATCAATATCAATTTTGATTAAAGGCTAAATGCATTGGAAGTGTAGATGTACTACACTGCACTCTTTGTTAGAAGACCGAGGGAGTACACGTGCATGCACTCACATACACAACCAGGGTGGTTCGCGCGCAAGGGTTGGGCTCCTGTCGCGCCTGCGTAAAGTTTTGTTTAACTGATTTCTTTGCTCTGCCAACTGACAGGTGGGACCCAGAAACTAGGTGACAATTTAACCAGTCAACAAAGTGCCATGTCGACTATGTGGCCGTCAGTAGGGTGCAATACGGTGCTCTACGATGAGCTAGTGATCATATAATCACCGCAAAACTATATATAGTGACCGTAAAGAGCGTATTGTTACATACGTTGACCGCCAATGTATTTTCTCATTTCAAATTAAGCCATATTAACTGGAAAGGACGCGGTATGGACTAGTACTAGTACTGCTTTGATGTGTCCCGTGAACTCGCCGAACGAGGAGAATCTTGCTTACGACGCCTCTCCCTCGCCCATGCGCGTGGTGGCTCACAGGACGAGGAGAGGGTTTGACTACAGTGCCCTCTCCCTCTCCCTCTCTCTCGCCCTTGCCCTCGCGGTGGACGTGCAACAGTTCAATCGGTGTTAGATTGCCAGAAGCATATTGTACTGTAGTATCATCATTGTTGGACCTTCCGAAGAGACGAAGAGCCAAGTGCAAGGTTCACACGAGTACGAACTGTTGAACCTCCCAAAGAGATAAAGAGCCAAGCACAAGGTTTTATAGGAGTTGTCATCCTAGTAGGAGTATACTACAACTATAGCGAACGATGCTACTGTATGATGCCGCCACGTCACCTATATCCAAAGCTGTGCCACCTTTTTTTTCCTCAAAGAGCGTGTTGGAGCCCATGCAACAACCACACAAGTTGCACGTACACATAACACATTTACTAGTAATAAATTCTAAAGGACAAATGACAGTATGCCACACAAGTTCATCTCCAATTCATGTGATAAATTTGTGCACGACTAGTCTACATATATTCACAGCGCTACCATTCACAATTTACCGTACTTCACTTACACGTTATAGATGGGCTACATGTCCTCCTCCAGGTTCCAGTCCCAGGTGTTCTTCATGGATGGCACAATCCATAGCGGTGGGCAACGGGAATCATTCTCGCAGCTTTCTAGTCTGGTTCCACACGATGGAGACTCATCCAAGCTGAAGCGGCATAAATCAGGGATAGCGTGTCCCAGCATGTCGTTCATCCGGTGGTGCGCATTGAGGACACAACCATGCTTCATGAACGGCAGGCCTTCGGTGTCGTGCACGTAAGGTGTCATCTGATTCACAATGGGGTAGCTGTCCCCAATAAAAAGCGAGTACTCTCCAAGAGTGTTCCTCGGCACCCACGTAGCATCAGGGGGGTTGAACTCTTCATCTAGTACATGCGGCATCTCAGATCTGGACACATGGTGACATACATAGTCAAGGTCCATGCATATTGATGTTGTGCTCAAATATGGCGGTCAGTAATACTGTGCAGCAAATAGTACTACTCCGGTATAGAGGAAGTAAAATAACCGGCTTATTATATATAGCCACTCTTGGCTACATGGATGAGATAGTAAGACATGGAAAAACAAGAATGGTGGCAGCTAGTGGGTTCAAGTCTTCAAGGGCCTAGCTAGCTATATGCATCCTCCAAGGTAGAAAGTACTCCTACTAGTACTAGTAAGTAGTACAACAATGAAAGAGAAGGCGAGAGGGTTAAAAAATGGAATACCTGGGTAGATGGTGATGGTCCGATCGTGGTAGATTGTGTGACCATGTTGCACATCAGTGGTACCATGGGTAACGACTGCTAAGATAGTTGATCCCAGTATGCCAAAGTCAGCTACAAGGTTCCAGGTTAGACCGAATCGCGGATGCAAATGCACATCCAGGATCAGCGATCTTATTTTGATCAGGGGATGACTGGTCCCTGCAAAATAATGGAGTACCGTTAGGGATGCAAATGATGGTTTGTGCATTCCGTTTGTAATCTCTCGTACCGTAGGATGGCAACCAGATGAAACAAGTGTCCTGGCTTGTCACTGCGAAGATGCGGCCTAGATGGCGCACGGTGTCTTCGAACGTGTAGGGGTACAAATCTGCCACCGCCAACATGCGCCAGCCTCTGCCGTTACTGCCTCTTGCATTGTGGCAATCCTTATGTCGAACACCGCGATGAGATAGTAATCATCGTAGTCGCGTCGCTTTGTCGGTGGGTCCCCAATTGCTATCTTCTTCAATCTCATGTAGGAATGATCATACGTATTCTAGCCCAGCCAGTCTGGAAGGCCGATCCCAATGGTGGAGAAGGGGTCTACGGGAATGGCCGCACTGTTGTGGATGTTGTGCAAATGATGGTGGTATCTGGCTGGAGGTATGCAAGCCAATCTTTGTTGGCACCGACCCAGACCTATATATAAGATGGTGGGAAGCGGATAAATTATGGGATGGAAATGGAATAACTAAGTACTCCCTCCGTCCGGAAATACGTGTAATCAAAATGAATAAAAGGGGATGTATCTAGATGTATTTTAGTTCTAGATACATCCCTTTTTGTCCATTTTGATGACAAGTATTTTCGGACGGAGGGATTACTACATGATCAAGCTCCATTACTGACCTGCTCATCGGACAAAATCCGACTACCTCTCAACGTCAGAAACTCTAGCGGAGTCAACATGCAACCATGGCCAGGGAGCGGTGGACTGTTCGAAGGATTGTCCCATAGAAGAACCTTCTCCTCAAGGATGCATGGAAGACAAAAAAGCATGGCCTTTTCCCAAGCCTGTTTAAGCACCGTCTTGAAAAAGTTGGTGCAGGAAGCACCGAGTCTTGCGGCGGTGAGGACGTCGGAGCGGCGTGAAATTTCTCCCAGAGGATTGTTGTCCAAGGTCTCCCAGCCCCGACGAGGAGGAGAAACGCCTGGCGAATCCATGGGAGCAGGGATGAACTGCCTTCTCTTCGGGGGGAGGGGAACTAGCGAGGAGGAGATAAGAGCGTAGTAACCGCTGGGCCTCGTCCCTTCCAACTGTAGATCGTTCCTTAGCGAAGGGGTGAGGCTATTATTTACTACTAGTACTAGCATTATGGGACGTTATGGGATCGCATTATACTATAAATAATAGCACTAGTAAGAAATTTTTGGCACTAGGTAGTAGTTTTTGGCGTGGATTAAGAAATTTTGGGTATGTTTTTGCTATTTTTTGTACACACCAACTAGTCTCAAAAAACATCTTACATTATGGGACGGAGGAGTACGTACTCGTACTGTAGCAGTACCAGTACTACTTTCTCAACTAGTAGTGCGATGTACTGTACTTCTAGTATAGTGCACCAGTCTTGAACTCTTGAATCTCAGGGCCAAGGAGCTACAGTTTGAAGTAGAGGGTACTACTATTCTCTAGAACCATCGTTGTACTATCAATGCAGGGAAAGTACACCTGCGTAGTGGCCTAGTGCGTACTCTCGGTGCTCTAGCCGCTCCTCTCACGTAGCTGGCCTACTCAACCGCTCCATTTGAGTTATTTGATACATCAATACTAGGCTTTTCACTTCCATTTGTGGAGGTGTAATGGATCTCGTCGAACTTTGTTAGTAGTTCCTTCTTTATGAATGAGATGAGGCAAAGCTTTTGCCTCCGTTTAAAAGAACACGTCAAGAAGAATTTCTTTTATAGAGCCGATAATGGAGTGAAGTCCATGCATGCAACGCCACAAGCTACAGAGTAGTAGTAGAGTACTTTACGTACAGAGCCATATTGCACAGTTCTAATGCCCCGCCAGGCTTTTTTTGCTCCTCGGGCTTAATTGGGAGGCGCTAGTTTAAATATGCTACAAGCTGATGAGGAAGCTGCAAGCGAGGTGCGGCTAGGGCGAGCACGCGAGCCACGAGATGATGGGAAGGAAAACCCGTTCACGTGGCTAGGCTATCCAGTGCACCTAGATTGTGGTGCCTCACGTCCGTTTGACTTCAAAACTCAAACTACCCGTGTACAATATTGGCTCGCAGCAAAGTTACTATTTAAAAAAGGTCGCCGTGCGTTCGGCCGGGATCGAACCCACAAAATGAGGTATACACTCCCGCGACCACTAGTAGTACTCGTTGGAGTACAACACAACCTAGAATCGCCTTTTGTCGCTAGTATACATTGTTCCTTACAAGAAACCACTAATAATGCAAGAAACCACTAATAATGCCAAGAAACTACTACCACTTGCATACATGGCAGACTTAAGATAAGACTACCTTATCAACCATTGTACATGCCCTTATCAACCAGCCCTACCAAGAAACGACTACTCTACAAAGTGCCGTTATAGGCACGTTTCAACCCATGTCGCCCATTAAGTCAACGCCTTCTATTCGACCAGGAAGTTAGGGTGTGTTTGGTTGCGTTCTTGTCTCAGCATAGTTGTTCTCTCTTCATGCATGCTCAACTCAACACCCCTCTTCATGCATGCTCTCTTCATGCATGCTTCTAGTGTATTTGTGCTAAGCTAGTGTGGACTCATGCACCCTCGATACACTCTACCAAACACCCAAAAGTGGGTCGAGAAGGGAACTCTTGGGCTCATGCATGCTTCATACACCCTACCAAACACACCCAGATGTTATGACTTGTGGGACCTACATGTCAGTCTGCACAAAAATCCCCGAGTGACCTCCTACCTCCGGCCCGTCCACCTAGTCATCCTCGGCCATGGGATGAACCGCCACCGGCAGAAGGTGAGGTCAAAACCGCCGACGGTGCGGAGACAATCTTGCGGCAGCCCGGATGCCAGCTCCGTCCGGCGCTCGCGGCTGCTAGCTAGCCAAGATAGCTCTGTCCAACTACTTGTCTGCAAGGTTTGCTAGCTAGATTGGCACGGCGGTGCGGCGGCTTGCTCGCGTGCGCTGCGCTAAGGCCAGTCATCTGGCTTGAGCGAAGGCTAGCACGGCAGCTTGCTCGCTCGTGAGTCACGCTCGGGCCAGCCTGCCAACCCGTGCGGAGGCCAGCGCGGCGTCAAGCCCGTCTGGAGGAGCGGCGGCCAACTCGCTCATCACCGGTGCCATCGACGAATACGCATCAGTACTGTTTGAAGTAATGTTCAGGAAAAATAATGATTTGAGGGGGAATAACATGATAGAAGGTCAGATGTGGGTCCCTCGTGTCAACGGTCAAACAAAATGTGTTGGTTTAAGCTGCCTCGTTAGAATGGATGTGTGGGCCAACCCTATCATAAATGGGTTTAAACGAGCCTAATCGGTACTAGGTAGTAGTTTTTGGCGTGGATTAAGAAATTTTGGGTATGTTTTTGCTATTTTTTGTACAATAGATTCTTCCTAGGGCTGGTTGAAAGTGGTAGTTTTTTGTTAAATACTCTACATATTGTAAGTAGGAGTGAAAGTTAAGCTTTGGAAGCCAATAAGCAGGGCTAGTTACATAGTGCATATGTGTACATCATTGAAAGTAAATATCAATCATGAGTGACTAATATCTTGATGAAAAACTCGAAACTATGGAAATACTAGGATTTTTTTTGCATGGTTGGAAATACTACAATGTTCATGTGCGTTGCAACAGATCATAATTAGAATAATACTTATTCATAAACTTGATAAAGAACACCCTAATTTTGATATACATATATCACTAGAGATATATTATGTTTCAATTAGAATATATTCCTTGGGCTGTTTTGGTGAGGTTAGGGAGGGATGTGGTCGGTTTTAAGATACTAATTATGGGTTTTTCTGCAAATTGGTAGACAAGTGGGATGTTGGTGAGAAAAGGCAACAACTTACCTCACAGTCGTTAGATATAGATCTAATGGTCAGAAACGACAGATGGCAGACACACCATCATCACCAACTTAGTCTTCTGTCGGAGTACTAGCAAGATACGTGCATTGCACGAAACATCAAGATGCATTTTTTTATAAAACACTTGTTGTGATTGACCCATGCTGGAGTAATCCCATGTGTAAAAACTAATGATATCTCGAAAATAGGAGATAAGGTGAAGAGAAGTGGGGCGTGGTGGTGATTGGTGGTCGGACTGAGCGCAGGCATGGGGATTGACGACGCTGGCAGCAGCCACCAGGCCAGTTTGTTCCAGAGGCTTCCTTTCTTAATTTCTCAACAATGAGGTTGTTGGAGATAAGGATGAACGAGGGAAGGCCTTGTCTGCAAATGTGGAGAGGGGTGCGGGTATCTTTTAGTTTAATTTCCATCCATCAGATATAGATCGAATGGTCTATATTGCAAGATGGCACGCGTACCATCATCACCAACTCGGTTTTTTATAAGAGAAGAAATATAAGTATGGAGATACCAACGTATTATCAATACTTGTTTCCGTAAACTAGCATCTACACTCTATTCAATGCCTCAACATGTGGGGCCTTAGCACAATGACTTCTCGACTGTGTAAAACAAAGGTTTTCCCGTCGCCGATAAGGAGGGGGTGACGGCGGCGCGCTTTTTGGCTTGCTCTAGTCCTAGTAGTCATACTAGGTGGTCTAAGCACGTGTAGTTTTATTCTTTTTCACGTTTCATGTTCGCCATACTGCCACGACTGTTGATGAATAGACGGTAAGTTATTCATGGGGAAACCCTTGTTGAGCGTGTTTGCGAGAGAGAGAGAGAGAGACAATGTCCGTGTGTGATATGTCTAGAGACTAAGGCAATGATAACAAATTCTTTGTGTCTATGTGTGTGGAGGATAGAGAGAGACATGTACATGGGTCTTTGTGTTGTGTAATGTGGAGACACATATACATAATTAGAGAGTGTGTGTGAGATACACATGCGAACATGGGGAGAGACGAGGATCCAGATAAATGGGTGTTTGTGCATGTCTATGTGTGTTTGTGCGCGCGTTTGTGTGTGATAGGGAGTGTGTGTATGTGGAGTAGAGAGACCAGTAATGATGTAAACCTAGTATACGGGAAGGGGGAATGGTGTGACATGTGTAGTAGCGGGATAGCATGGGTGCGGGCGGGGGGGGGGGGGGCAGACTATTTGGAAGAGACATCGAGTGTGTGTGGGAGAGGGGTGTGAGAGCAAGAGAGAGAGAGAGACAGAGCTAGCGACGGAGAGAGAGAGAGAGAGAGAGAGAGAGAGAGAGAGAGAGAGAAAGAGAGAGAGGGCGATAGAGGGGTCGCTTGTGTCCATAAATGGCGTATAGATAGGGAGACAATGTTGATGTTGTTCAAAATTGGTCTATGTACGGAGATGCAATGGAAGCGAGTCATCGTGTGTGTGATAGGGACTTCATGAGAGATCTAGAATAGATGGTGTAGAGAACAATGTGCGAGATTGAGAAAGATGATACATTAGGGAGCTATGGAAAGAGTCACGACATATATGTATACAGGGAAGGAGCTGGGAGGGGGGGTCCGCATGTGGGAGAGATAGAAAGAGGAGAGTGGTGCACAAGGAGACAAAGTGTGCTTGTTTGCAGTGGGGGTGGTGTGTGAGGTGAGTGTGCGAGAACCACATAAATAGGGAGATAGACGTTTGAGGGCGACGTTTTGTGTGTATGGGAAAGATACACTCTACATAGTGCGTGTGCTTGGGAAAGAGAGATGCCGAGAGACCTAGAAAGTGGGGGAAGAGATGTGTGCATGCCCGAGAGACAAAGTGATAGAGACCTATATTGGGGTCCGGACTTTAGAAGAGAGAGGGGTGTTAATGTGATCATGTGTTGGTGTTTGGGGGAGAGAACGACTTCTGTGTGTGTGTGGGGGGGGGGCGACGAGGGGGTGGGGTGGGTTGGCTTCAGATATAGAGTGAGGTGTCTATATTTGAGAGACTTTAGCGTAATTGAGATATATATGGTCAATAGTGTGTGCACTCATGGTTGATCAATTTGTTTCACAGTTTGGACTATGAGATAACGATACTTTTGAACATGCGTGATATACCTTGATGTACCGTAATTACAAACCTAAGATTGGAATTTTGGAATTTGACTCCATCATTAGCTTTTGTTATTCATTTAAACAGAGGTACATTTTTAAGCCGGGATTTCGTGATTTCAAATTGATATATCACACCTAGAGATATACACATGCGGGCATGTTCAAACTTTATAATCATCCACTTTATTCATACACATACACATTTTTGCTTTTGTCATCATATTTAGGATAAACACATTTGGAATTTCATTTGAATTGGACCGTATGATGGTATTTGCTTGTACTAGCTCAATGATCCATATTTGAATTGAATGGACAATCTAAGTTTCGAGTTGGAGACATTGATTTTCAAAAGTTGCACTTTTTTTGCGTGCAAAACAAACAAATTCTCGGCCATGACATCATAGTCGGCCATACAATAGCAGAATATAATTTCAGGCGCCAAAAACTTTCAAACTTCCCACTCACATCAAAATATCTCGCGCCCGAAAGTTTAGCCCTGCAATATTCCTGTTTTACCCCTACCACATGTACGGAAAAGGGATGCTTTGGTAACTCCATTGTTTTCCCCTCATTGCCCCCAACATTCTTCCCCAGAGCCCCAACCCATTGTAACGCCCCGGATTCGATGCGATAGGTGTCCGCCAGTTATTCGCCATCGTTGCCACGTCATTTGCTTGCGTGTTGCATTTTTCCATGTCATCATCTGCATTTCATCTGCATGTTTTTCAAAACTTGCATCCGTTTGGGTTCTCTCGGTTCTCTCCGTTGTCCGTTCTGAGCCCAACCACACTCGCACGGGCCCGCGGCACCTCCGAAATATTATTTTATTAGTGGCATGAAAATGTTCTCGGAATGGGTTGGATCTTGGCGTGCGGTCTTATTATAGTGTAGACAGAGTGCCTGTCAAGTTTCGTCGCATTCGGAGCTCGTTTGATAGCCTTATCGTTAAACTTATAGCCGCAATATAGCCGGTCTAATGTCGGACGCTTTCGGTCTCCAAAAACTGTTGTCGGGCTGCCATCCTCCCTCTCTTCTCAGCCCACAACCGTCTACACAACCCACCTGCAGCCCACCTAGACCTGCCTAAGCCCCCTCACGATCGGATCCGTCGGATCGCGATCGAAGGTTCCGAAAACCCCCCAAAACCTCTAACCCTAGACCCCTGCCTATTTAAGAAGCCCCCTTGCCATTTTTGGGCACCCCTAGCCCTCCACCTACCTCTAGCCGCCACCCTTCATCGTTTTCCGTGCCAGCCCGCTCCTCCGCCGCCAAGTGTCACCGCCCCACTGGCCGCGCCGCCGCCAGCCGCCGAAGGCAGCCTCTCGCATGCCTGCACGTCGCCTCCCCTGTATCCCCACTTCCCCAGTGGCCCTCCCAACCCGCAGCAGGCCCGCCGCGGGCCGATCTGGGCCCGGAAGGGGCCCGCGCGCACCGTCGCCCGCGCCCGAGACTCTCCCGTTCGATCCCTCTGGATCGGCAGAGCGCCTCCCCGCCGCCATCCATCGCCACCGTGCCTCCCGCAGATTCGCCCACTCCGGCGAGCCCCATCACCGGCGACCGACCCCCAGGCCAGGTCACGCTGCCCCGCCTCTCTCTTTGTCCCTCCGTACTCCCTCTCCATCACCTCTCTCTCTCTCTCCCGCGCAGGAGCAAGGAGGCCGCCGCCATGGACGACCTCGAGCTCCACCGTCTCCATGTCTGCCTCCCCTTCGCCTTTGTCGACATCGACGTGGCCACGGGAGGACCGGCAACCGCCGGATCCGGCTCCCCCTGAGCATCTCCGGCCGCCCCCGAGCCCCGCTGTCCGTCCTTCTCCTCATCTCCGGCGAGATCCCGGCGCCGTTGACTTTCCCTCCGAAGGTCATTTTTCGTCTAAGTCCCAGAAAACTCATGTCATATGTGCATATTGTGCTGCCCGTAACTCCATGCTTACTGCTCCGTTTCGTGCGTATAATATGTCAAATTGTTCGTCTCAAAGAGTACTTCATTTCATTCCATTTCATCATGTTCATTTGAGTTCATCTTGATGCCTGAATCGTTGTTGCAAGAGTGCATGTTGCTGTTAATCTGCTGAAACTGTTATAACATGCACTTTTGTCATTTTTGCCATGATTGATGTGTGCATCCTATGAGGTTGATGTCTACATGTGTTTTGATCTATGCCATGTATTCTTTACAGAGGTGAAATACCATGTATTTTTGTGATCAATGTGGTGACTAGCACAAGCATGCAAACTAGGCTTCGTAATGTTGCTGTTTTTAGTCCCTGTTCTGCTGTTATTTTGATGCCATGGAAACTTGATGCTACAGAGAGATCCATGCTTATTTTGAGATACTTAAGTAAGGATGTTTTGAACATATGGTTGTTCTCTATCCATTCATGCCCCTGTTTGCAATTATGGAGTAGTCTAGCATGTCATTTTCATGCTCTACTTTTGCTACAAAATGTTTCCTGACAGATTGTTTACATGTTATTCAATTTTGCCAAAGTTGTTGTAGTTGATCCTTGCATGCTATGAACTTGTTCTTGCCTTGGTTTGTTTCATAAATATGTCTTCTTGCTGATGATATGCTTATCTTGTCATGCAATGACTTGTGGTGAGTGAATCGAGCTTGTTAAGTAGGGTACTTGCTGTTGCTGTTTTGCTAGGCTAAATCTATTATTTGGTGATGCTATGTAAACCTGCTGCTACAAGTCATTTTATGCATAATCTGGAGATGTTCACTAAGGGTGTTTTGTTATACATGTCATTCTATATCCATCCATGCCCCTGGTTGCATTTATAGCCTGCTGTAGCTTATTGTAATCTTGCTCCAAAGTTGCTAAATAATGTTGCTGTCAGCCTGTTAACATTAAGTTCAGTTGTTGCCATGATTGTTGTTAGTGATCCATGCATCCTATGAACTTGCTCTTGCCATGCTTAGCTTCATAAACATGTATTCTTACTGTTGGTTGCCTTGCCATGCCATGTATTGCTCTGTGGTGAGTGGTGCAAGCTCATCAACATGCCTACCTATTGTTGTTCCTGCCATGTATGAATCTGTATTTTAACTTGCTATGTTTACATGGGTGCCATCATATTTTTTGATCCTTTTTGGCTCATGGTCAGTAAGGGACTTTTGTTCTATGCAATTAGTAGATTCATGCCATGCCTTTGTTTGCCATGATAAGTTCCTGTAGCATGTTGTTTGATAGCTCTAAACATTGCAACCTGATGTTATTTCTGCAAAGTGTGAAACTGATATTATTTGCAATCTTGCCATGTGTGTTTAAGCATGTTCTAGTGATTTATGGAGATAGCTCAATGTTCATGTTTTGTTATGATTTACCTGTACATCATGCCCATGCCTTTTGTTTTCTTATTGTGGTACTGTAGCATGTTGTTTTGATGCTTGCAATATGCCTAGTTGCTGTTATGGACAGATTGATGCTATAACTTGTATAGTGTGTGTGTGTTGAACCGTTGCTCCGTTTTGAGCATGCTCTATATGAAACTTTCTTGATTTTGCATGTAGTTTCATATTATCATGTTGCATACTTGTTTTGAGTGTGTTTGCTTGATGTTTGGATGCATTTTGCATCAATGCCATGTTTAACTTGTTTTGCTCATATCTTCTAGGCCGTAGCTCCAAATCTAATGAACTTTATATGTAACTTGACTAGAATCTTGTGTAGATGATCTTGGTGCATCTTAAATTGCTGTTTAATAACTTGAACATAAGGTTTAATCAGTTCTGGACCAATTTCGAAATATGCATATGAGGACTTACCGGAATTGTTATATGTTGTTCCCGGCCTCATTTAAACTTGCCTTGATGTGTTGCTCTTGTTTGCATCATCTCTTGCCATGAGTAGCTTCATGTAGTCTTGTCTTGCATCATGCTTGTTTGTGCATCATGTCATGTTCATGTGTGGTGTGTTTACTATGTTGTGTGCTTTCTTCTCGATAGTTCCCGTTTCGTTGCGATCGTGAGGATTCGTTCGTCTATGCTTGGTTCGTCTTCGTGGCTTCATCTTCTTCATGGACTCGTTCTTCTTCCTAGCGGGATTTCAGGCAAGATGACGGCTACCCTGGATCTCACTACTATCATTGCTATGCTAGTTGCTTCGTTCTATCGCTATGCTGCGCTACCTATCACCTGTTTATCAAGCCTTCCCAAATTGCCATGAACCTCTAACCTTTGACACCCTTCCTAGCAAACCATTGCTTGGCTATGTTACCGCTTTTGCTCAGCCCCTCTTATAGCGTTGTTAGTTGCAGGGGAAGTTGAAGATTGCTCCATGGTGGACAGGATTATGTTGGGATATCACAATATCTCTTATACTATTAATGCATCTATATACTTGGTAAAGGGTGGAAGGCTCGGCCTTATGCCTGGTGTTTTGTTCCACTCTTGCTGCCCTAGTTTCCGTCATACCGGTGTTACGTTCCCGGATTTTGTGTTCCTTACGCGGTTGGGTGATTTATGGGACCCCCTTGACAGTTCGCTTTGAATAAAACTCCTCCAGCAAGGCCCAACATTGGTTTTACCATTTGCCTCACCATCACCTACATTTCCCTTGGGAGTAATTAACCCGAGGGTCATCTTTATTATAGCCCCCCTGGGCCAATGCTTGTCTAAGTGTTAGTCCGAACTAGAGCCCTTTGCAGCGCCCCCTCAGGGAAACTTGAGGTCTGGTTTTAGTTGTACGGATTGCTCATCCGGTGTTGCCCTGAGAACGAGATATGTGCAGCTCCTATCGGGATTGTCGGCGCATCGGGCGGTCTTGTTGGTCTTGTTTTACCATTGTCGAAATGTCTTGTAAACCGGGATTCCGAGTCTGATCGGGTCTTCCTGGGAGAAGGTATATCCTTCGTTGATCGCGAGAGCTTATCATGGGCTAAGTTGGGACACCCCTACAGGGTATAATCTTTCGAAAGCCATGCCCGTGGTTATGTGGCAGATGGGAATTTGTTAATGTCTGGTTGTAGATAACTCGATACCAGATCCGATTTAAAACGCATCAACCGTGTGTATAGCCATGATGGTCTCTTTTCGGCGGAGTTCGGGAAGTGAACACGGTTTTGGGTTATGTTTGACGTAAGTAGGAGTTCAGGATCACTTCTTGATCATTGCTAGCTTCACGACCGTTCCTTTTGCTCTCTTCTCGCTCTTATTTGCGTATGTTAGCCACCATATATGCTTAGTCGCTGCTGCAGCCTCACCACTTTACCCCTTCCTTACCCATTAAGCTTTGCTAGTCTTGATACCCATGGTAATGGGATTGCTGAGTCCTCGTGGCTCACAGATTACTACAACAACAGTTGCAGGTACAGGTTATGCGATGATCATGACGCGAGAGCGATGCTTGCTTGCGTTGAGTTCTTCTTCTACTTCTTCGATCAGGGGATAGGTTCCAGGTCGGCAGCCTGGGCTAGCAGGGTGGATGTTGTTTGAGTTTCTGTTTGTGTTTCATCCGTAGTCGGATGATGCTCTTATGTATTGTGATGTTGTATTCGTGTGGCATTGTATGCCTCTTGTATGTATCCCCATCTATTATGTAATGTTGATGTAATGATATCCACCTTGCAAAAGCGTTTCAATATGCGGGTCTATCCTTGGTGGGACCTTCGAGTTCCTTTTGGATAGGGTCGCATATTGGGCGTGACAAGTTGGTATCAGAGCCTCGACCGACCCTAGGAGCCCCCTTGATTGATCGTGTAGTTTGGCCGTTGTTGAGTCTAAAAAAACTGTTTTCTTAGTATAGTAATATCGGAGAGTAGGAATTCCTTTTACTCCTCAGCCCCCTTCGTCGCTCTGGTGAGGAATCTTGACGTAGGTGTTTTGAATTACTCCTCTTCCCCTTCAAAATTTTTCTTTAGGATCACGCAGTTGGTTTTTCGTTCGTTGGTTCTCAGCTCTTTTCATCTGGTGCATTTCTCATCAAGTTGACTCGAGCCTCTTCATCTTTGAGTTCAATCCTCAGTTGTTTTCTTTCCCACACGCTCACCCCTTTTTCTTCTTGGAGCTGGAGTCCGTAATCGAGTATCCATCCTACTCGTGTGAAGTCTTTGCTTTCTTTCCTCAATGATTTCAACCGGTGTTTTCTCTTCAAGATATTCGTTGGTTCTCCCTTCCAAGTTACCTTTGTTTTCCCGCCTTCCCACCCTTTTTCTTCTCGGAGTCTGAGTCTCTTTCAACCATCAATTTCATTCGTGTGGAGCCTCTTCAGTCTTCCCTCAATCATTTCAACCGGTGAATTCTCGTCTCGGTGGACATTCTTCATCTCTTTTCTTCTCCGGTGGTTTCAATTCCATTTTCGGCAGTGATTATATTCTTTTCCATAGCTCAACTGTTTTCCCTGCTCGTTCGCCTCTCGCCAGTTCATCCTTCCGGAGTGCTCTAGACATCTTTGGAGATTCGTCTGTGTTCCAATTAATTCGAGGTTGCCACCTCATTCAAATATTTCAATTGTTCCGGTGCTTCATCTATCTGTTCGTCATCCCTTTCCAACAGTGTTTTCTCTTTAGTGGGCCCTAACCCACAGGTCTTTTCCCAGGATCTTACCTGACTCTTCTAATTCCCCCGGAGTTATTCTCAATTCTTTCCAAGTTGTGACGTAAAAATGGATCCCATCAGTCACATTTCTTCTTCAAGAACGCTTTCAAATTCATTTTCATTGTTGGCTCAACCTCTTTGCTTTTCATTCTACCGGAGTATCTCAGTAATTTCGGTGGTGTTTCTTGTCGTCTTTCTCAGCTTTGAAGACCGAAGAAGAGTTCCTCTTAAACCTGTCCGTTCTCTCGAAGTTTCGTGGTTCTAGCTTCATATTATCCTCTCAAATTATTCCATTTGTCAGATATTCTTTTCTTACCCATCTAGAGTACGTCAGAAATTGTTTTCCCCTTTCTTTTCATCGGAGGCCATCATTTCAGCTACCATTATCCATTTATCCCGGTGCTTCGTTATTAATTAGCTCATGATCTCTTTATTGTTTTGCATCTAAATTCCCCTCGAGCATATTGGTTCTTCTAATTCTTTCCGGCCATTCTTTCTCTTTTCTTCGTTCATTTTCATTTCTAACGGTGGTTTGTTCAAGATTCTTTTTCTTTGATTATCATATTAATCCATTCGTTCTTTCAAATCCTACCGGTGGTTCATGAATACCTTCTCAAGTTTGCGACATGTCACTTCTCAATCCTTTTCAAGAAGAATAAGTAGTATGCGAAATCCATTGCTAGTCATCAATTTAATTTGATGAGGATAAGCATAACATAAATCTTATTCTTATTTCATCCAAGTGAGTAATCCCTTTCTTCGGAGTTTGTTTGTGAGGAATAAATTCTAGTTTCAAGTGTTTTCATCTTTTCTTATCCGGAGTTCAATTTCCTCGGCCATGTTGTCAGAACCTCCATCTAAATCATCACAAGGCTCATCTTATTCTTTCATTCTTCAATTTTATCTCGTCATCCTTTTGTTACCGGAGTTCTTCATGGTGGCTCTTCATGATTTAATTCATTCTTAAAGAGTCCATCAAGATTTTGTTGGAAGAGCTCAAGTATCTTCTTCTTGCTTCCCGAGGTGCTCATTCTTTCCATTCTTCCAGAGGCATTGCATTCTTCATCTCGTCAAGTGCCATCCCATCTTGTGAAGTTCATGTTATATTCTTTCCATGTTCAGCCAGAGTGCTGCCTAAATCCTTTCAGTCTTATTCATTTCTTATCTCATTTTAACCGGAGTGGTTTCATAGTCTATCTGATTCCATGAGCTTTCGATTCTCGTCATTCTCGTCGTTCCTCTCTTCTTCTCGAGTGCTCTTGATTCCTTGCTTTTTCTTTGAGTTTTTGTTTCACCTCATCCCTTTTCCCTTCCGTCTCGGTCCTAAGATCTCGGGACGAGATCTCTTGTTAGAGGAGGAGTGTTGTAATGCCCCGGATTCGATGCACCAGGTGTCCTCCAGTTATTCACCATCGTTGCCATGTCATTTGCTTGCGTGTTGCATTTTTCCATGTCATCATCTGCATTTCATCTGCATGTTTTTCAAAACTTGCACCCGTTCGGGTTCTCCCGGTTCTCTCCGTTGTCCGTTCTGAGCCCGACCACACTCGCACGCGCCCGCGGCACCTCCGAAATATTGTTTTATTAGTGGCATGAAAATGTTCTCGGAATGGGTTAGAACTTGGCGTGCGGTCTCATTATAGTGTAGACAGAGCGCCTGTCAAGTTTCGTCGCATTCGGAGCACGTTTGATAGCCTTACCGTTAAACTTATAGCCGCAATATAGCCGGTCTAACGTCGGACATTTTCGGTCTCCAAAAACTGTTGTCGGGCTGCCATCCTCGCTCTCTTCTCAGCTCACAACCTTCTACACAACCCACCTGCAGCCCACCTAGACCTGCCTAAGCCCCCTCGCGATCGGATCCGTCAGATCGCGATCAGAGGTTCCGAAAACCCCCCAAAACCTCTAACCCTAGACCCCTGCCTATTTAAGAAGCCCCCTTGCCATTTTTGGGCACCCCTAGCCCTCCACCTACCTCTAGCCGTCGCCCTTCATCGTTTTCCGTGCCAGCCTGCTCCTCCGCCGCCAAGTGTCGCCGTCCCACTGGCCATGCCGCCGCCAGCCGCCGAAGGCAGCCTCTCGCATGCCTCCACGTCGCCTCCCCTGTATCCCCACTTCCCCCACGGCCCTCCCAACCCACAGCAGGCCCGCCGCGGGCCGATCTAGGCCCGGATGAGGCCCGCGCGCGCCTTTGCCCGTGCCCGAGGCTCTCCCTTTCGATCCCTCTGGATCGACAGAGCGCCTCCCCGCCGCCATCCATCGCCGCCGCGCCTCCCACAGATTCGCCCACTCCGGCGAGCCCCATCACCGGCGACCGACCCCCAGGCAAGGTCGCGCTGCCCCGCCTCTCTCTTTTTCCCTCTGTACTCCCTCTCCCTCACCTCTCTCTCTCTCCCGCGTAGGAGCAAGGAGGCCGCCGCCATGGACGACCTCGAGCTCCACCGTCTCCGTGTCTGCCTCCCCTTCGCCTCTGTCGACCTCGACGTGGCCGCGGGAGGACCGGCAACCGCCGGATCCGCCCCCCCTAAGCATCTCCGGCCGCCCCCGAGCCCCGCTGGCCGTCCTTCTCCTCATCTCCAGCGAGATCCCGGCGCCGTTGACTTTCCCTCCGAAGGTCGTTTTTCGTCAGTCCCAGAAAACTCATGTCATATGTGCATATTGTGCTGCCCGTAACTCCATGCTTACTGCTCCGTTTCGTGCATATAATATCTCAAATTGTTCGCCTCAAAGAGTACTTCATTTCATTCCATTGCATCATGTTCATTTGAGTTCATCTGGATGCCTGAATTGTCGTTGCAAGAGTGCATGTCGTTGTTAATCTGCTGAAACTGTTATAACATGCTCTTTTGTCATTTTTGCCATGATTGATGTGTGCATCCTATGAGGTTGATGTCTACATGTGTTTTGATCTATGCCATGTCTTATTTACATAGGTGCTTACCATGTATTTTTGTGATCAATGTGGCGACTAGCACAAGCATGCAAACTAGGCTTCATAATGTTGCTGTTTTTAGTCCCTGTTCTGCTGTTATCTTGATGCCATGGAAACTTGATGCTACAGAGAGATCCATGCTTATTTTGAGATACTTGAGTAAGGATGTTTTGAACATATGGTTGTTCTTTATCCATTCATGCCCCTGTTTGCAATTATGGAGTAGTCTAGCATGTCATTTTCGTGCTCTACTTTTGCTACAAAATGTTTCCTGCCAGATTGTTTACATGTTATTCAATTTTGCCAAGGTTGTTGTAGTTGATCCTTGCATGCTATGAACTTGTTCTTGCCTTGGTTTGTTTCATAAACATGTCTTCTTGCTGATGATATGCTTATCTTGTCATGCAATGACTTGTGGTGAGTGAATCGAGCTTGTTAAGTAGGGTACTTGCTGCTGTTGTTTTGCTAGGCTGAATCTGTTATTTGGTGATGCTATGTAAACCTGCTGCTACAAGTCATTCTATGCATAATCTGGAGATGTTCACTAAGGGTGTTTTTTCATACATGTCATGCTCTATCCATCCATGCCCCTGGTTGCATTTATAGCCTACTGTACCTTATTGCAATCTTGCTCCAAATTTGCTAAATAATGTTGATGTCAGCCTGTTAACATTAAGTTTAGTTGTTGCCATGATTGTTGTTAGTGATCCATGCTCCCTATGAACTTGCTCTTGCCATTCTTAGCTTCATAAACATGTATTCTTACCGTTGGTTGCCTTGCCATGCCATGTATTGCTCTGTGGTGAGTGGTGCAAGCTCATCAACATGCCTACTTATTGTTGTTCCTGCCATGTATGAATCTGTATTTTAACTTGCTATGTTTACATGGGTGCCATCATATTTTCTGATCCTTTTTGGCTCATCGTCAGTAAGGGACTTTTGTTCTATGCAATTAGTAGATTCATGCCATGCCTTTGTTTGCCATGACAAGTTCCTGTAGCATGTTGTTTGATAGCTCTAAACATTGCAACCTGATGTTATTTCTGCAAAGTCTGAAACTGATATTATTTGCAATCTTGCCATGTGTGTTTAAGCATGTTCTAGTGATTTATGGAGATAGCTCAGTGTTCATGTTTTGTTATGCTTTACCTGTACATCATGCCCATGCCTTTTGTTTTCTTATTGTGGTACTGTAGCATGATGTTTTGATGCTTGCAATATGCCTAGTTGCTGTTATGGACAGATTGATGCTATAACTTGTATAGTGTGTGTGTGTTGAACCGTTGCTCCGTTTTGAGCGTGCTCTATATGAAACTTGCTTGATTTTGCATGTAGTTTCATATTATCAAGTTGCATCCTTCTTTTGAGTGTTTTGCTTGATGTTTGGATGCATTTTGCATCAATGCCATGTTTAACTTGTTTTGCTCATATCTTCTAGGCCGTAGCTCCAAATCTAATGAACTTTATATGTAACTTGACTAGAATCTCGTGTAGATGATCTTGGTGCATCTTAACTTGCTGTTTAACAACTTGAACATAAGGTTTAATCAGATCTGGACCAATTTCAAAATATGCATATGAGGACTTACCGGAATTGTTATATGTTGTTCCCGGCTCATTTAAACTTGCCTTGATGTGTTGCTCTTGTTTGCATCATCTCTTGCCATGAGTAGCTTCATGTAGTCTTGTCTTGCATCATGCTTGTTTGTGCATCATGTCATGTTCATGTGTGGTGTGTTTACTATGTTGTGTGCTTTCTTCTCGATAGTTCCCGTTTCGTTGCGATCGTGAGGATTCGTTCGTCTACGCTTGGTTCGTCTTCGTGGCTTCATCTTCTTCATGGACTCGTTCTTCTTCCTAGCGGGATTTCAGGCAAGATGACCGCTACTCTGGATCTCAGTACTATCATTGCTATGCTAGTTGCTTCGTTCTATCGCTATGCTACGCTACCTATCACCTGTTTATCAAGCCTTCCCAAATTGCCATGAACCTCTAACCTTTGACACCCTTCCTAGCAAACCATTGCTTGGCTATGTTACCGCTTTTGCTCAGCCCCTCTTATAGCGTTGTTAGTTGCAGGTGAAGTTGAAGATTGCTCCATGGTGGACAGGATTATGTTGGGATATCACAATATCTCTTATACTATTAATGCATCTATATACTTGGTAAAGGGTGGAAGGCTCGGCCTTATGCCTGGTGTTTTGTTCCACTCTTGTCGCCCTAGTTTCTGTCATATCGGTGTTATGTTCCCGGATTTTGCGTTCCTTACGCGGTTGGGTGATTTATGGGACCCCCTTGACAGTTCGCTTTGAATAAAACTCCTCCAGCAAGGCCCAACATTGGTTTTACCATTTGCCTCACCATCACCTACATTTCCCTTGGGAGTAATTAACCCGAGGTCATCTTTATTATAGCCCCCCCGGGCCAATGCTTGTCTAAGTGTTGGTCCGAACTAGAGCCCTTTGCAGCGCCCCCTCAGGGAAACTTGAGGTCTGGTTTTAGTTGTACGAATTGCTCATCCGGTGTTGCCCTGAGAACGAGATATGTGCAACTCCTATCGAGATTGTCGGCGCATCGGGCAGTCTTGCTGGTCTTGTTTTACCATTGTCGAAATGTCTTGTAAACCGGGATTCCGAGTCTGATCAGGTCTTCCTGGGAGAAGGTATATCCTTCATTGATCGCGAGAGCTTATCATGGGCTAAGTTGGGACACCCCTGTAGGGTATAATCTTTCGAAAGCCGTGCCCACGGTTATGTGGTAGATGGGAATTTGTTAATGTCCGGTTGTAGATAACTCGACACCAGATCCGATTTAAAACGCATCAACCATGTGTGTAGCCGTGATGGTCTCTTTTAGGCGGAGTCCGGGAAGTGAACACGGTTTTGGGTTATGTTTGACGTAAGTAGGAGTTCAGGATCACTTCTTGATCATTGCTAGCTTCACGACCGTTCCTTTTGCTCTCTTCTCGCTCTTATTTGCGTATGTTAGCCACCATATATGCTTAGTCGCTGCTGCAGCCTCACCACTTTACCCCTTCCTTACCCATTAAGCTTTGCTAGTCTTGATACCGATGGTAATGGGATTGCTGAGTCCTCGTGGCTCACAGATTACTACAACAACAGTTGCAGGTACAGGTTATGCGATGATCATGACGCGAGAGCGATGCTTGCTTGTGTTGAGTTCTTCTTCTGCTTCTTCGATCAGGGGATAGGTTCCAGGTCGGCAGCCTGGGCTAGCAGGGTGGATGTTGTTTGAGTTTCTGTTTGTGTTTCATCCGTAGTCGGATGATGCTCTTATGTATTGTGATGTTGTATTCGTGTGGCATTGTATGCCTCTTGTATGTATCCCCATCTATTATGTAATGTTGATGTAATTATATCCACCTTGCAAAAGCGTTTCAATATGCGGGTCTATCCTTGGTGGGACCTTCGAGTTCCTTTTGGATAGGGTCGCATATTGGGCGTGACACCCATCCCCTCTCCGACCCCCCTCAACCATGGCAAGCTGTAGAATCTAGTCCTCCACCGCAGCGGTGGGCCTCACACCCCGCCGGATCTACCTTCCGCACCTTGGAACCCCAACTGCCAACTCACCACATCACTGGAGCCGCTTCAGCGACTGGCTTGTCCACCGCTCTAGATCTCCTTGACCGCAATCATGGTCCACCGCACCAGATCTGCTTAACCGGTGCTCTCGTCCACCATAGTGTAGGCCCTTCACTGAGTCCCTCGTCCGCCCCATCGGTGGCCCTTCATACAAGCCCTTGTCCGCCACAACAGATCCGCCTCACCGAAAGCACTGTACAACACGCCCGCCGAAGCCTTCGTCCACTGCACCGGACCCGCTCCACGGATGCCTTATTCAACTCCACCGGCCCTACTTTACCGATGCCGCAGCCTCATTAGGTTATTTCGATTTGTACTCCTTCGGTTTTTCTCTTTATCGTGCAACCGTTCACTTACCATAGATGAGCTTTCTTGTATGTCGACAGGCGCCACAACCATAGCACCGGAGCCGCTTCAGCGACGGTGATAGCAGGCCCAAACTCAACCACAACACAAGCACCATCGACGATCCTTAGCGATACCCATACGCCGCCGAGAATCAGGTACTATTATCCAACGGCCGACGCCTACGTTCACTTTCTTAGCATAAGCACCGCACCTTTGAATTACTTCAGGGCATCATTCAATTTTTTTCATGAGATGCGTTATTCTGCTTGCACCTGTTGGGCCATACTTCTGGCAGTGAACATGTTACATGTGCTAAATTACATACCAGTGCACATATAGTTAATATGCTTTAGTTTTGTCCTAATTGTTATTGTACTTCCTAGATATCACTGTCTACTATTTTACTTCTTGCATGCTATATTTATGATAATGGTGTTGTTCTGATGCCACCTGTTGGTTCCATCAGACTGCTTAATGTTCTCTATGCTTAATTACACATCAGCAAGCTAGCATGTGGTTTCGCTGCTTTTTGTTTGTTTTACCCTACATTTTCTGATGCTAGCTATTACATCACTGCTCCGAGCCTCTGTTCATTACTTATTTGTGTGTCTTGATCTTCCCAAGTTGCATGACTAATTTGATGCTTCTATTAATTATGGATCTGCCAACCCCATCAAGCAAAATATTTTTTTCTTTTGGGGATGGCACCTCGAACAAGCATAAAAATAGAGGGAAGCAGATATATTGTAGTGTATGCACACACCCTTCTTTAATTAGTTTAGATGAACCATTGATGATCAATTCGGACCAGTGCATGCGATTAAAATTAATTTTACCTAAATAGAGGGTGCAGAATAAACTACAACAACTAGATTTGCAACCATGGGATGCTGACGATATCTTCAAAGAACATTGCAACAACAGCGAGGTTTCACAACAACATATGGTAAGCCAGTGTGTCTTAGTGCATGTGAAATGTAATGCGAGTGGGATGCTTTCTTGGCTTGTGCCCTCAACCTGTAATCCTACATAATTACAAATAGTTCAGTTGTCTGCTTTGCTGTATTGCTTGATTCGAATGCTTGTTTTTACTTGTTATGCTATACCTGAGTTGGCCAATATGTGAGCAGTGCCTGCTGTGCTATCGTAAAGAAATGCATGCCTAGTTCATTTGAGTCCTTAACTTTTCCTCTGAACTTCATCACAAGACTGTCTTCGTAGTTTATATGAGGCCACACTATTAAGTGCTTTCTCAGATTATTTCAACTGCTTAGATGCCTTGGCAACTTAAATATAGCGGTGGTACACTCCCTTTCAACTAGGGATGTCAACTAGCTCCCGTTTTAATCCCGATTAAAGTCCACTAGTGGTATGATAGTTCAAAAGAGTTTTTGTTTTTTGAGTAAAATGAACTAGGGAGCTAGCAAAAACTAACTAGATGGGACTGGCGGATGTCGTTTATTTGCCACTTACATCCCTAGTTTCATTTTACTATTTTAATTTCTTTTCGTCTGATGCTGCTTCGAACCATTTAAAAATAGCTTGCCATGCTCGGCAATAATTCGTATGTCGTTTACCATGTAAGCTTACTGCCTGGATCATGCGATAACTATCTCTTACTTATGTCCAGCGGAAACCTTTTAGGATGCCGTTCACACTAGGACACAATGTACAACCCCAGAATCTATTTGTGGAAGCAGTGCGCCATCCATGTTACTAGATGGTAGCAGTTCAAAGGCAACACTGCCGGAGAGTAGTCTGAGCACAGATATTATAGTTCTTGAGGCTCTACTAGAGGCAGAAAGAGATGGTGTGGTTGCCACGAATGAGGTAATCTTTATCTTGAGGCTGGAAATTATGCAATTAGCGACACGCATTATGCAAGCAACCCAAGACTTGGAGGAAGTAAGAATGTTGCATTTGAAGACGGAGGAGGTCCTGCTGTTTCTGCTATATGAAGCCCAGGGTAATCCCGGTTCTTCTTTAGATACCAGTTGAAATTGTCATTAGATTATTGTACTTGCATGTTGTGTCATGTCTCTAAATGGATTATGTTGTAAGACCCCCTATGTTGTCCATGTGTTGTAATGATCCGAATTTTTTAGGCAAGGTAATCCTCACTACTTGTATGATTGACATAAGGTGAACTATTTTTCGTGTGAGAATATTGTATTGGATGAAATAACTGTTTGACTCAAAGTGTATCCAACCTACTGAATTCAAAGATCACGACATTTATAAATCATAATCATATATAAAGGTGGAATAAATCTTTGTTGTGGTTTTGAAGAAATAAATAACAAAACGTAGAATTATATGTGCATATTCGTAATCGAATACAAATTGGATTTGAATTTAGTTTGCCAGGGCCCAGGGAAAACGTGAATGCTAATTCTCCCAAGTTTTGAACAAAACGACTAAACACCCACTATAATTTGTGGGCTGCCCGAAGCAAGTGTTTGCGAGATGGAAATTACTGTCTACCCTTGACACTTGACATCCTTATCGACCGGATTTACACTGCTGTCGATAGGGGTAGACGAGTAACTTCAATCAGACGTGACACGATGGCCTTTGAGCCAATTCAGATATGGTGGGTGCCAAACATGGGCGACAAAACATATTTGATTCAAGCTCGTCTGAAAGACATGTGTCTCTCCCTCCATTTCCCCATTCATACACGGTGGGCGGCAAAACAAACTCTCCTCGTCCGAAATCGATGTAGGCTAATATTTTAAATAGGGGCAGATGTGTAACTTCCCTCAAACATGACACAACCGCCCTACCTATCTGCCTCGTTCATGTTGGGGAACATAGTAATTTCAAAATTTTCCTACGCACACGCAAGATCATGGTGATGCATAGCAACGAGGGGAGAGTATGATCTACGTACCCTTGTAGATCGCAACGGAAGCGTTGACACAACGTAGAGGAAGTAGTCGTACGTCTTCTTCCCGATCCAACCGATCCAAGCACCGTTACTCCGGCACCTCCGAGTTCTTAGCACACGTACAGCTCGATGACGATCCCCGGGCTCCGATCCAGCAAAGCTTCGGGGAGGAGTTCCGTCAGCACGACGGCGTGGTGACGATCTTGATGTTCTACTGTCGCAGGGCTTCGCCTAAGTACTGCAACAATATGACCGAGGTGGAATATGGTGGAGGGGGGCACCGCACACGGCTAAGGAACGATCATGAGGATCAACTTGTGTGTCCATGGGGTGCCCCCTGCCCCCGTATATAAAGGAGTGGAGGAGGGGAGGGCCGGCCCTCTACTATGGCGCGCCCTGGGGAGTCCTACTCCCACCGGGAGTAGGATTCCCCTTTTCCTAGTCCAACTAGGAGTCCTTCCATGTATTAGGAGTAGGAGACTAGGAAGGGGAAGAGAGAAGGGAAGGAAGGAGGGGGTGCGGCCCCTCCCCCTAGCCCAATTCGGACTAGGCCATGGGGGGCGCGCAGCCTGCCCTAGGCAGCCCCTCTCTCTTTCCCGCAGGGCCCAATAAGGCCCAATACTTCTCCCCGGCGAATTCCCGTAACTCTCCGGTACTCCGATAAATACCCGAATGACTCGGAACCTTTCCGAACTCCGAATATAGTCGTCCAATATATCGATCTTTACGTCTCGACCATTTCGAGACTCCTCGTCATGTCCCCGATCTCATCCGGGACTCCGAACTCCTTCGGTACATCAAAACTCATAAACTCATAATATAACTGTCATCGAAACCTTAAGCGTGCGGACCCTACGGTTCGAGAACGATGTAGACATGACGGAGACACGTCTCCGGTCAATAACCAATAGCGGGACCTGGATGCCCATATTGGCTCCTACATATTCTATGAAGATCTTTATCGGTCAGACCGCATAACAACATACGTTGTTCCCTTTGTCATCGGTATGTTACTTGCCCGAGATTCGATCGTCGGTATCCAATACCTAGTTCAATCTCGTTACCGGCAAGTCTCTTTACTCGTTCCGTAATACATCATCTCGCAACTAACTCATTAGTTGCAATGCTTGCAAGGCTTATGTGACGTGCATTACCGAGAGGGCCCAGAGATACCTCTCCGACAATCGGAGTGACAAATCCTAATCTCGAAATACGCCAACTCAACATCTACCTTTGCAGACACCTGTAATGCTCCTTTATAATCACCCAGTTACGTTGTGACGTTTGGTAGCACCCAAAGTGTTCCGCCGGCAAACGGGAGTTGCATAATCTCATAGTCATAGGAACATGTATAAGTCATGAAGGAAGCAATAGCAACATACTAAACTATCAAGTGCTAGGCTAACGGAATGGGTCAAGTCAATCACATCATTCTCCTAATGATGTGACCCCGTTAATCAAATGACAACTCTTTTGTCCATGGCTAGGAAACATAACCATCTCTGATAAACAAGCTAGTCAAGTAGAGGCATACTAGTGACACTATGTTTGTCTATGTATTCACACATGTATTATGTTTCCGGTTTAATACAATTCTAGCATGAATAATAAACATTTATCATGAAATAAGGAAATAAATAATAACTTTATTATTGCCTCTAGGGCATATTTCCTTCAGTCTCCCACTTGCACTAGAGTCAATAATCTAGTTCACATCACCATGTGATTTAACACCAATATTCATATCTGTATATGATTAACACCCATAGTTCACATCATCATGTGACCAACACCCAAAGGGTTTACTAGAGTCAATAATCTAGTTCACATCGCTATGTGATTATCACCCAAAGAGTACTAAGGTGTGATCATGTTTTGCTCGTGAGAGAAGCTTAGTCAACGGGTCTGTCACATTCAGAGCCGTATGTATTTTGCAAATATTTTATGTCCACAATGCTCTGCACGGAGCTACTCTAGCTAATTGCTCCCACTTTTAATATGTATTCAGGTTGAGACTTAGAGTCATCTGGATCAGTGTAAAAGTTTGCACTGATGTAACTTTTACAATAAACTCTTTTATCACCTCCATAATCGAGAAACATCTCCTTAGTCCTTACTAAGGATATTCTTGACCAATGTCCAGTGATCTACTCCTAGATCACTATTGTATTCCCTTGCCAAATTCAGAGCAAGGTATACAATAGGTCTGGTACATAGCATACTTTATAGAACCTATGACTGAGGCATAGGTAATGACTTTTCATTCTCTTTCTATTTTCTGTTGTGGTCGGTATTTGAGTCTTACTCAATACCTTTGCAACACAGGCAAGAACTCTTTCTTTGACTGTTCCATTTTTGAACTATTTCAAAATCTTGCCAAGGTATGTACTCATTGAAAATCTTATCAAGCGTCTTGATCTATCTCAATAGATCTTGATGCTCAATATGTAAGTAGCTTTTACTGAGGTCTTTTCTTTTTAAAGAACTCCTTTAAAACACTCCTTTATGCTTTGCAGAAAAATTCTACATCATTTCTGATCAACAATATGTCACTCACATATACTAATCAGAAAGGCTGTAGTGCTCCCACTCACTTTATTGTAAATAGAGGCTTCATCGTAAGTCCATATAAAACTATATGCTTTGATCAATTTATCAAAGCGTATATTCCAACTCCGAGATGCTTGCACCAGTCCATAGATGGATCGCTGGAGCTTGCACATTTTGTTAGCACCTTTAGGATTGACAAAACCTTTTTGGTTGTATCATATACAACTCTTCTTTAGTAAATCCATTAAGGAATGCAGTTTTGACATCCATTTGCCAGATTTCATAAAATGTGGCAATTGCTAACATGATTCAGACAGACTTAAGCATTGATACGAGTGAGAAAATCTCATCGTATTCAACCCCTTGAACTTGTTGAAAAACCTTTTGCAACAAGTCGAGCTTAGTGGGTAGTAACACTACTATCAGTGTCTGTCTTCCTCTTGAAGATCCATTTATTTAACATGGCTTGCTGATCATCGAGCAAGTCAATCAAAGTCCATACTTTGTTTTCATACATGGATCATATCTCAGATTTTATGGCCTTAAGCCATTTCGCGGAATCTGGGCTCATCATCGCTTCCTCATAGTTCGTAGGTTTATCATGGTCTAGTAACATGACTTTCAGAACAGGATTACCGTACCACACTGGTGCGGACCATACTTTGGAAGACCTACGAGGTTCTGTAGTAACTTGATCTGAAGTTTCATGATCATCATCATTAGCTTCCTCACTAATTGGTGTAGGAATCACTGGAACTGATTTCAGTGATGAACTATTTTCCAATTCGGGAGAAGGTACAAATTACCTTATCAAGCTCTACTTTCCTCCCACTCACTTCTTTCGAGAGAAACTCCTTCTCTAGAAAGGATCTATTATCAGCAACAAATTTGCCTTCGGATCTGTGATAGAAGGTGTACCCAACAATTTCCTTTGGGTATTCTATGAAGACGCACTTCTCCGATTTGGGTTCGAGCTTATCAAGTTGAAAAACCCTTTTTCATATAAGCATCGCAACTCCAAACTTTAAGAAACAACAGCTTAGGTTTACTGCTAAACCATAGTTCATGCGGTGTCGTCTCAACGGATTTAGATGGTGCCCTATTTTAAACGTGAATGCAGCTGTCTCTAATGCATAACCCCAAAACGACAATGGTAAATCAGCAAGAAACATCATAGATCGCACCATATCCAATAAAGTACGATTACGACGTTCGGACACACCATAGTGTTGTGGTGTTCCGTTGGCGTGAACTGTGAAACTATTTCACATTGTTTTAGTTGAAGATCAAACTCGTAACTCAAATATTCGTCTCCGCGATCAGATCGCAGAAACTTTATTTTCTTGTTACGATGATTTTTTTACTTCACTCTGAAATTCTTTGAACCTTTCAACTATTTCAGACTTATGTTTCATCAAGTAGATATACCCATATCTGCTCAAATCATCTTGTGAAGGTCAGAAAATAACGATACTTGCCACGAGCATCAACACTCATTGGATCGCATACATCGGTATGTATTATTTCCAATAAGTTAGTAGCTCGTTCCATTGTTCTGGAGAACGGTGTTTTAGTCATCTTGCCCAAAAGGCTCGGTTCGCAAGTACCAAGTGATTCATAATCAAGTGGTTCCAAAAGTCCATCAGTATGGAGTTTCTTCATGCGCTTTACACCAATATGACCTAAACGGCAGTGCTACAAATAAGTTGCACTATCATTATTAACTTTGCATCTTTTGGTTTCAATATTATGAATATGTGTATCACTAAAATAGAGATCCAATGAACCATTTTCATTGGGTGTGTAACCACATAAGGTTTTATTCATGTAAACAGAACAACAGTTTATTCTCTTACTTAAATGAATAACCGTATTGCAATAAACACGATCAAATCATATTCATGCTCAACGCAAACGCTAAATAACATTTATTTAGGTTTAACACTTATCCCGAAAGTTTAGGGAGTGTGCGATGATGATCATATCAATCTTGAAACTACTTTCAACATACATCGTCACTTCACTCTTAACTAGTTTCTGTTTATTCTGCAACTCCCGTTTCGAGTTACTATTCTTAGCAACTGAACCAGTACCAAATACCGAGGGGTTGCTATAAACACTAGTAAAGTGCACATCAATAACATGTATATCAAATATACCTTTGTTCACTTTGCCATCCTTCTTATCCGCCAAATACTTGGGGTAGTTCTGCTTCCAGTGACCAGTCCCTTTGCAGTAGAAGCACTTAGTCTCAGGCTTAGGTCCAGACTTGGGCTTCTTCACTTGAGCAGCAACTTGCTTGCCGTTCTTCTTGAAGTTCCCTTCTTATCCCTTTGCCCTTTTCTTGAAACTAGTGGTCTTGTTAACCATCAACACTTGATGCTCTTTCTTGATTTCTACCTTCATCGATTTCAACATCACGAAGAGCTCGGGAATCATTTTCGTCATCCCTTGCATACTATAGTTCATCACGAAGTTCTACTAACTTGGTGATGGTGACTAGAGAACTCTGTCAATCACTATCTTATCTGGAAGATTAACTCCCACTTGATTCAAGCGATTGTAGTACCCAGACAATCTGAGCACTTGCTCACTAGTTGAGCGATTCTCCTCCATCTTTTAGCTATAGAACTTGTTGAAGACTTCATATCTCTCAACTCGGGTATTTTCTTGAAATATTAACTTCAATTCCTGGAACATCTCATATGGTCCATGACGTTCAAAACGTTTTTGAAGTCCCAATTCTAAGCCGTTAAGCATGGTGCACTAAACTATCAAGTAGTCATCATATTGAGCTAGCCAAACGTTCATACCGTCTACATCTGCTCTTGCAATAGGTCTGTCACCTAGCGGTGCATCAAGGACATAATTCTTCTGTGCAGCAATGAGGATTAACCTCAGATCACGGATCAAATCCGCGACATTGCTACTAACATTTTTCAACACAGTTTTCTCTAGGAACATATCAAAATAAACATATGAAAGCAACAACGCGAGCTATTGATCTACAACATAATTTGCAAAATACTACCAGGACTAAGTTCATGATAAATTTAAGTTCAATTAATCATATTACTTAAGAACTCCCACTTAGACAGACATCTCTCTAGTCATCTAAGTGATCACGTGATCCAAATCAACTAAACCATGTCCGATCATCACGTGAGATGGAGTAGTTTCAATGGTGAACATCCCTATGTTGATCATATCTACTATATGATTCACGCTCGACCTTTCGGTCTCCGTGTTCCGAGGCCATATCTGTATATGCTAGGCTCGTCAAGTATAACCTGAGTATTCCGCGTGTGCAACTGTTTTGCACCCGTTGTATTTGAACGTAGAGCCTATCACACCCGATCATCACGTGGTGTCTCAGCACGAAGAACTTTCGCAACGGTGCATACTCAGGGAGAATACTTCTTGATAATTAGTGAGAGATCATCTTAAAATGCTACCGTCAATCAAAGCAAGATAAGATGCATAAAGGATAAACATCACATGCAATCAATATAAGTGATATGATATGGCCATCATCATCTTGTGCTTGTGATCTCCATCTTCGAAGCACCGTCATGATCACCATCGTCACCGGCGCGACACCTTGATCTCCATCGTAGCATCGTTGTCGTTACGCCATCTATTGCTTCTACGACTATCGCTACCGCTTAGTGATAAAGTAAAGCAATTACAGGGCGTTTGCATTTCATACAATAAAGCGACAACCATATGGCTCCTGCCAGTTGCCGACAACTTCGGTTACAAAACATGATCATCTCATACAATAAAATATAGCATCATGTCTTGGCCATATCACATCACAACATGCCCTGCAAAAACAAGTTAGACGTCCTCTACTTTGTTGTTGCAAATTTTACGTGGCTGCTACGGGCTTAAGCAAGAACCAATCTCACCAACGCATCAAAACCACAACGATAGTTTGTCAAATAGACTCCGTTTTAACCTTCGCAAGGACCGGGCGTAGCCACACTCGGTTCAACTAAAGTTGGAGAGACAGTCGCCCGCAAGCCATCTATGTGCAAAGCACGTCGAGGGAACCGGTCTCGCGTAAGCGTACGCGTAAGGTTGGTCCGGGTCGTCTCGTCCAACAATACCGCTGAACCAAAGTATGACATGCTGGTAGGCAGTATGACTTGTATCGTCCACAACTCACTTGTGTTCTACTCGTGCAAATAACATCAAACCATAAAACCTAGGCTCGGATGCCACTGTTGGGGAACATAGTAATTTCAAAATTTTCCTACGCACACGCAAGATCATGGTGATGCATAGCAACGAGGGGAGAGTATGATCTACGTACCCTTGTAGATCGCAACGGAAGCGTTGACACAACGTAGAGGAAGTAGTCGTACGTCTTCTTCCCGATCCAACCGATCCAAGCACCGTTACTCCGGCACCTCCGAGTTCTTAGCACACGTACAGCTCGATGATGATCCCCGGGCTCCGATCCAGCAAAGCTTCGGGGAGGAGTTCCGTCAGCACGACGGCGTGGTGACGATCTTGATGTTCTACTGTCGCAGGGCTTCGCCTAAGTACTGCAACAATATGACCGAGGTGGAATATGGTGGAGGGGGGCACTGCACACGGCTAAGGAACGATCACGAGGATCAACTTGTGTGTCCATGGGGTGCCCCCTGCCCCCGTATATAAAGGAGTGGAGGAGGGGAGGGCCGGCCCTCTACTATGGCGCGCCCTGGGGAGTCCTACTCCCACCGGGAGTAGGATTCCCCTTTTCCTAGTCCAACTAGGAGTCCTTCCATGTATTAGGAGTAGGAGACTAGGAAGGGGAAGAGAGAAGGGAAGGAAGGAGGGGGTGCGGCCCCTCCCCCTAGCCCAATTCGGACTAGGCCATGGGGGGGCGCGCAGCCTGCCCTAGGCAGCCCCTCTCTCTTTCCCGCAGGGCCCAATAAGGCCCAATACTTCTCCCCGGCGAATTCCCGTAACTCTCCGGTACTCCGATAAATACCCGAATGACTCGGAACCTTTCCGAACTCCGAATATAGTCGTCCAATATATCGATCTTTATGTCTCGACCATTTCGAGACTCCTCGTCATGTCCCCGATCTCATCCGGGACTCCGAACTCCTTCGGTACATCAAAACTCATAAACTCATAATATAACTGTCATCGAAACCTTAAGCGTGCGGACCCTACGGTTCGAGAACGATGTAGACATGACCGAGACACGTCTCCGGTCAATAACCAATAGCGGGACCTGGATGCCCATATTGGCTCCTACATATTCTACGAAGATCTTTATCGGTCAGACCGCATAACAACATACGTTGTTCCCTTTGTCATCGGTATGTTACTTGCCCGAGATTCGATCGTCGGTATCCAATACCTAGTTCAATCTCGTTACCGGCAAGTCTCTTTACTCGTTCCGTAATACATCATCTCGCAACTAACTCATTAGTTGCAATGCTTGCAAGGCTTATGTGACGTGCATTACCGAGAGGGCCCAGAGATACCTCTCCGACAATCGGAGTGACAAATCCTAATCTCGAAATACGCCAACTCAACATCTACCTTTGGAGACACCTGTAATGCTCCTTTATAATCACCCAGTTACGTTGTGACGTTTGGTAGCACCCAAAGTGTTCCTCCGGCAAACGGGAGTTGCATAATCTCATAGTCATAGGAACATGTATAAGTCATGAAGGAAGCAATAGCAACATACTAAACGATCAAGTGCTAGGCTAACGGAATGGGTCAAGTCAATCACATCATTCTCCTAATGATGTGACCCCGTTAATCAAATGACAACTCTTTTGTCCATGGCTAGGAAACATAACCATCTCTGATAAACGAGCTAGTCAAGTAGAGGCATACTAGTGACACTATGTTTGTCTATGTATTCACACATGTATTATGTTTCCGGTTTAATACAATTCTAGCATGAATAATAAACATTTATCATGAAATAAGGAAATAAATAATAACTTTATTATTGCCTCTAGGGCATATTTCCTTCAGTTCATACACCATGGGCACCAACTGTGGGCGGGAAAACACCCTCTCCTCGCCCAAAATAGTTACCGACAAATATTTGGGAGATGCGAGATTACCATCCTATCCCCAACCAACGTGATGTCCGAAATTTTAAACGGGGGATAAGTTCATAACTTTCCCACATTTCAAAGAAGCGCGACCCAAAGTTTGAGATCCCCCTCCCCCTCCATTTCCCCATTCATACACCAACGGTGCCACGACAACCTCCCCACTACGGCCAGCCTCCTCTATCCTCCACCCCATCCTCCACCTTTCCGAAGCCGCTACCCCTACCCCGTCGTCCACTACAAGAGATGGACGTCCCTCATCCATGGTGCTGGACTAGGATCCTTTCATCGCGTCCTCTCGCTTCATCAGCGCCGTTGTCCACCTTGCCGTTGCCACTCCTACGACCGCCTCGTCCATGGCAATAGGATTTATCCCCCGACCCGGTCGTCTGCCGTATAATGTCTTCTTCCCCGTCGCCGACAACCATCACACCCGTAGCACCCTCAATGTATCAGCAGAGGCCTACGCGGCGTCGCAAGAGAGGTGGTACTCTTCCATATGTGTTTAAGTTATTGACCTCACCCAAAAAATAGATCATAATTTGTTTACTGTACTTTTCTTGTCCGTACCAAATCGTAGTGGCTAGTTGAAAGCAAACATTGGTTACGAAGTAGATTTGTCCGGTTTGCACCTTCAGATCCGCCATGGCACGGGCACTATACTCGTAAAGCTTATGGTTTCCCCCTTTTATATTCACTACCATCATCATAGGTGCTTCGTGTCGTGCTAGCACTGCTCCTCAAGACCACAACCCAAAGCTTACATGTTGAAATACGAATCTGATAAGATGCTCATATCACTAAAACAGAGAACATTTAATTGGTCACCTAATGTTTGTATATTCGTTTCAAAAAGCATGTGCACCACCCACTAGTCCAACTAGTTCTACTTTCCTGATTTTACTCTTGATGCTTAGGGTTTTCCCCTTTTATCTACTCTACTATGATCTACGTAGGTGGTTTCTGTCGTACTAGCATTACTCCACCCTTCAAGCTAAACAACACAACACTCAAAATTCCAAACCTTAGTTGTTCAAATATGATTGTGATATGATACTGATATTAGTTAACAGACACATTTAATTGGTTAGCTAAAGGTCCCACTTGAGTTTCCAAATGCATGTCGCGACATATAGAGAGACAACAAAATTGCATTTCTTTGTCACTTGTTGACTGTACTTTCTTGTCCATTCCAAATCTTAGTTGTTATTTCAAAGCAAACATCGGTTGCTAACTACCCTTTGCGCAGCTTGCAGCTTCAGATCTGCCATCCCATTGCCACGATCAACACTATACTCATCGTGCTTATGGTTTCCCCATTTTATGATGACCATGATCCGCCTACGTGGTTCATGCCGTAATAGCACTGCTCCACCCATCGAGCTAAACAAGCTTAGTTGTACAAATTCATATATGATATTATGCTGATATTAGTAAAACTGAGAGATGTTTAATTGGCCAGCTAAATGTTCCTAATTTAGTTTCGAAAAGCATGTGAGCCACATATGGAGAGACCAGAAGCAATAGTATTTCTCTGTGCGCTCTGGTTCATCATGGGTGGCCAACCAACATTGTATTGAAAGACTTGTAATATCTTCAATCTGCTTGCTCTTCTGCTCTTCTTTAAGATGATCCTTTTCTCTTGCGGTCGACTAGTCAGGTCGAGTTGTTCTCCCTTAGTAGATTTTGAATCTGTCAGGTCAGGTCGACTAGTTCTTCTTTACTATATGTTGAAGCTGTCATCTGCGAAGTGTCATCACTTCTGGGGCTCTCATATTTTGAGTAGTAGGCCACATTATATTAATGCACATACCAAATTACAACATGCACGACATCTCTTAAAAGAATTGCAGAGATAGCACAGAGGGGTTTACAGGGAGGCAGTATTGGTTTAGAATCACTTCTGCATTACAAAGATAATCTCACTTGTTTTTATGTTTTCATGCATGTCAGATATTGAACATTGTCAAAATTAATATGAGAATGGGCGCATGAGAGGAATATTGCAGAACAATCCACTGGCTAACAAACTTGGCATGGTGGAGCATGGCCTATCTTATTCACCCATCAAGGTGCTTGCTCTAACTTGGCAATGTTGTATTGGTCGCACATATTTTGCATCTGACCTCTTGCATTACTTCTACTTTGTTACACCATCTGCTTAGTTTAAGCATCATATATGAGTATATGCCATACCTATCCATTTTCTGTACCTATTCCATGTGTCATCCTACTATGTTTTTCCAGTCAAATGTTGTTCTTTCGTAATAGATGTCCAAAAGGAAGAGGGTGAGTGCAGATCCTCAAGGAGTACAAACTAGGTATTTGGAAAAGGTAGTGATACCTGCTAAATCAGATAGATCAGCAGCCATAGAAAACACAGGCCCAACTGTACCACACTTTACCCCTACTCCAGTGGCCAAACCCCTATTAGAACTGCTGAGAGCCGAGCGTCAGGTACTGTCTATGATATCAATTCAAAATTTGAACTCCTAGATTTCTGCATGTGCCTTACCTTCTCTTTTGTATGAAAACTAATTTCAGATGAATCTCCTTGCTCAAAGGATCATACAATCTCACCACAATACTGGGATCTGCATTGCTCTTGTCAGTACCTCTCTCCCTTTTGCCTTGTAACACTGTACTTAATTAATTGCTATTTGATTATGTATCATCAGTCTGCACCCGAGCTTCATCATCCTCTGTTTCTTCCAATATTATTTGATCTATATTTACTCTTTGCAAAATGTAGAATAATGGCAACACTTATAAAGAATTTTCTTTGGGGAATTTATTGAATTATCCTTCCATCAACATGGAGAAGGGCTTTGTCCAGCCGGTGTTAACATGTAATGTAAGTTCATCCTTCTCAAGCCTTCAAACTTTGTTCTAGCATAGATTTGGATAGGCATCATTTCCTCCAGTGCTGTTTACTTTGCTGTTTACATCTGATTGGATGTTTGCAACAACTACCAGTTTTAAATTGTAGTTGTAAAAACATGTTCCTTATGCAGAACAAATCCATTTATTTGCTTATATAATTGTGAAACCTGTTACATGTCTCCTTGTTTCTCTTTCAGAGTCATATCTCTTATGCCAGGCAGAACTTTAGGGAAGATAGTGAACCAAACCATCTTGAGGACATCGAGATGACCCCAAGGTCCTGTCTTGATGAAGACAGTGAGTTGAAGCTACTCACCAGCAGGTGTGAGACAACCTCTGTGCAGTTGCTGCCTCAATCAGTTCGACTTCTTCAGTCTCAACTTAAAGCGAAAAGGCTTGCTTCAGCTCAGCTCCGACTTGAAGTCAAAGATGTAATGAAGATGTCAGAGGACTGCCTTGCGCACTATCGTGCCATACAACTAGGGATGAAGCATCTATCGTTGACACAACTGAGGTCTAATCATCTTCTTCGGCTATTTGCGGGGCCCGACCTGGCCAGGCCTAGTGCCTTCTGAAGTGCTCTCAGATTTGTATATTCTTTTGTCGGCACGTTTATTTGCACTGGTGGCGAACTTTGATGCCCAGTGGATGTAATATGTGTAATAGCCATGATAGCCTAGCGTAAGTTTCTTGCTTATTTATTTCCTTGTTTTCTTGTTTATTTGTTTGCTTGTAGCCAGTGCAGTTCTTTTTCCGTGGTCTTCTAGTGGCCGCAATAACCTATTTTTTAAAAACTAGGCCACAATAACCATGGGCTACATATTTATTGTAGTGACACTGGGCCTCCTACGGGCCGTAGAAACAATGGGCCTTCTATGGGCCGTAGAAACAATGGGCCTTCTATGGGCCATAGAAACAATGGGCCTTCTACAGGCCGTATCATCAATGGGCCTTATACGGGCCGTATGATCGATTGGCCAAACATGGGCCAATAACAGACCACATTATGGCCATAAACGGGCTAGAGTTGGAATCGCCCGTTAATGGGCTGACCATAACGGGCCGTCGTTAATAGGTCGTATTTGATGACACTATGAAAACGGCCCAACGAATTAACGGGCCACAAACGACCCATTTGTAACCACGGGCTGAATTTGGCCCACAAGTAGAAAATGACAGTAACGGTCCGTAAGTAACCGAATGCTGGAATTGGTCCCAAGAATAAATGGGCCCTGAGAAGGCCGAAAGATAACATGGGCTGCAAACGGCCAATGGATTAATGGGCCGTTAATGGGTATAAAGTGATACACTGTTCATTACGGGCCAGTTTCACCACGAGTTGTTAATGGGCCAAGAGTTACAAAGGGCCTCATATGGGTCGAAAGACGTCATGGGCCATACATGGGACGGAACTTAAAACAAGCTGGAATCATATTGGACGGCCCAAATGACGCTACTTGGCCTAATTCGGATAGGTCGTCATGGGCCTTGGGTTAGCGGGCTGTAAATGGGCTATATGTGAACATGCCGTCAACAGGCTTTTTGTGGGACGACCCGCCACCTTTTGACCAAGTCAAACAGGCCAACCTTTTCATAGGAATGGGCCTTTGTTGGGCCGTGCCACGTGTCGATGTATGATAGGCGCCTTCGGTCCAATGAGTGGATGACATCTGTCCCAACGGTGAGCCGACACATGTTTCCTCCAGCCAATGATGATTTTACACATGGAAAATCCCCATTGGTCTGGGCTGTTAATGGGTTATCGGATCCAAAACCGGACCCGATAGCTTAACGGTGTTCTATTACGGTGGATGCCACGTGTCGGTCACCCTTGACAAAAGCACTTCTGTGATGCGCGATTTATCTTCATGGAAGTGGACACTTTCGTGATGATAATTTTGGTAATGTCATGGAGCACTTCTACGACAGCACAGGTATGACTATCTTGATTCTGTCTTAAAATCGTTATGGATGTACATGCATGATAGAAAACGTGACCTACTGTGACAAACACATATCATCACGGAAGTGTATTTTTTTGTAGTGCCTAGTGTTGCATCTTGGTTGGCAAGGTTCAAGGAGGACTTTAAATTGCTACAATATAGAGTGAAGGAGGCCCATAAGACCACTGTAACTACTTTTTGTAACTCCCTAGCCTGATCACATCTTTCTGATATCACTGTGTAAAAAAGAGTAGGATACCCATCTATCACCTCCCCCCTCAGGTTGTGAGGGGTGGAGGGGGTACCGTGTTGTAACAATGTAACCTTGTAACACCCCCCTTTTATATATACACACAGTAGGAGCCTCTCCTACTGTCTTTCTCCTTAAAAACCATGGAATTGCATTGCAATCATGCAAATGGAGGGTGTGGTTTGCCTGGGGTGGATGGATTCACCCGGAGGAAGTGCGAGAAGCTCGTGAAAAGAATCACCAGAAAATGTTCTCTCTCGGAAGGGGCTGAATAAGGGCATGGAAAAAATGGTCATTTCCAGAATGTTATCACATGGTGAAAATGATCCCATCGGAACGGGCTCGTCGAGGCGAAGAAGTGGTCTTTGGAATCACCTCATTTGGAGTTGTGAGTAAAAAGTTATAGCCACTTGAATATCAGGGGCCGGTCTGTAAAAGAAGTATTCACAAAGAGGTCCCTGGACGGCTGAAGCAGAAAGCACATTTCCCCGATTACGCCTCTCTGTAGCGAAAATGTATTTTTCACTATAACAGCGACAAAATACGCTTTTACTTTAAGAAGACGCCTTCGGTGGAATAATTTTCCAATTAACAAGTGCGGGCCCAACGGCCAGGTCAATGCGTGACACTGATGAGCGGGGTCCACTAGAAGGAAGGTGGCGCCGTCTTCGTTCTCCTCCAGCACCTGACGGGGCAGAGCAAAAGCCCGGCGCTGGTGCTCGTGCCGGCACCCCATCCATCTCCGGCGGAGCTCGGACCGCCAGAGCGACCAACGAGAGGAGGCGCATCTGCCAAGGCATGATAACCCACAAGTGTAGGGGATCAATTCTAGCCTCTTCCAATAAGTAAGAGTGTCGAACCCAATGAGGAGCTAAATGTAGAACAAATATTCCCTCAAGTTCTATCGACCATCGATACAACTCTATGCACGCTTAACGTTCGCTTTACCTAGAACAAGTATGAAACTAGAAGTACTTTGTAGGTGTTGTTGGATAGGATTGCAAGATAATAAAGAGCACGTAAATAAAAAGTGAGGGCTGTTTAGATAAAGAAGCAATAAAGTAAATATAGCGAGTGTGGAAAAGTGGTGGTAGGAGTTGTGAAATTGTCCCTAAGCAATTGACTACTTTACTAGACCGATAGCAAGTTTTATGTGGGAGAGGCATAAGCTAACATACTTTCTCTTCTTGGATCATATGCACTCATGATTGGAACTCTAGCAAGCATCCGCAACTACTAAAGATCATTAAGGTAAAACCCAACCATAGCATTAAAGCATCAAGTCCCCTTTATCCCATACGCCCCAACCCCCTTACTCGGGTTTATGCTTCTGTCACTCAAGCAACCCACTATAAGCGAATCATGAACATATTGCAACACCCTACAGCGGGAATCCCTCACGCTTGCGCGACACAGAGGGCACAATAGGACAAGAACATAACCACAAGCAAATTAAACAAACCATAGCAATTCATCAATCACCGGTAGGACAACAAAAATCTACTCAGACATCATAGGATGGCAACACATCATTGGATAATAATATGAAGCATAAAGCACCATGTTCAAGTAGAGGGTACAATGGGTTGCGGGAGAGTGGACCACTGAATATAGATGGGGGAAGGTGATGGAGATGTTGGTGAAGATGGCAGAGGTGTTGGTGTAGATTGCGGTGATGATGATGGCCCTTGGCGGTGTTCTGGCGCCACCGGAAGCAAGGCGGAGAGAGCCCCCTTCTTCTTCTTCTTCCTTGACCTTCTCCCTATATGGGAGAAGGGTTTCCCCTCTTGTCCTTGGCTCCCATGGCGTGGGAGGGGCGAGATCCCCTCCGAGATTGGATTTGTCTCTTTGTCTCTCTCTGTTTTTGCATTTCCAGATTCTGCCCTTTCACCGTTTCTTATATATCTGGAGATCCGTAACTCTGAATGGGTTGAAACCTTCGCCTAGATTTTTCTCCGAAATTAGCTTTCTTGCGGCAAAAGAAGAGCGTCAACTGTCTTAAGGGGTGAGCATGAGGGTCAGGGGCACGCCCCCTGCCTCGTGGCCCCCTCGGGCACTGTCTCGTGTTGATTCTTCTTCCCAAAAATCACAAATATTCCAAAAATATTCTCCGTTCGTTTTTATCCTGTTTGGACTCTGTTTGATATGGGGTTTCTGCGAAACATAAAACATGCAACAAACATGAACTGACACTGGGCACTTGATCAATATATTAGTCCCAAGAATAGTATAAAAAGTTGCCAAAAGTATATGAAAGTTGTATAATATTGGCATGGAACAATCAAAAATTATAGATATGTCGGAGACGTATCAACATCGCCAAGCTTAATTCCTGCCCGTCCTTGAGTAGGTAAATGATAAAAAAGAATTTTTTTGATGTGGAATGCTTCCTAACATAATCTTGATCATATATCTAATCATGGCATGAATATTAAGACACGAGTGATGCAAAGCAATATTCTACCATTTGACATAAAAACGATAATACTTCAAGTGTACTAATAAAGCAATCATGTCTTTTCAAAACAACATGGCCAAAGAAAGCTATTCCTACAAAATCATATGGTCTGGCTATGCTCCATCTTCATCACACAAAATATTCAAATCATGCACAACCCCGATGACAAGCCAAGCAATTGTTTCATACTTTTGATGTTCTCAAACCTTTTCAACTTTCACACAATACATGAGTGTGAACCATGGATATAACACTATAGGTGGAATAGAGAATGATGGTGGAGGTTGTATGGAGAAGACAAAAAGGGAGAAAGTCTCACATCAACGCGGCTAATCAACAAGCTATGGAGATGCCCATCAATTGATGTCAATGCGAGGAGTAGGGATTTCCATGCAACGGATGCACTAAGAGCTATAAGTGTATGAAAGCTCAAACTGGAAACTAAGTGGGTGTGCATCCAACTTGCTTGCTCATGAAGACCTAGGGCATTTGAGGAAGCCCATCGTTGGAATATACAAGCCAAGTTCTATAATGAAAATTCCCACTAGTATATGAAAGTGACAATATAGGAGACTCTCTATATCAAGAACATGGTGTTACTTTGAAGCACAAGTGTGGTAAAAGGATAGTAACATTGCCCCTTCTTTTCTTTTTCTTTTCTTTTTCTTTTGCGGGCTTCTTTGGCCCCTTTTTTTTATTTAGGCTTCTTTGGCCTCTCTCTCTCTCGTATATACATACA